>NC_083224.1:10358939-10532911 GCF_032191835.1 Heteronotia binoei
GCTGTCTCTGATCAGAGGGCAGCCGGAATACCAGTGCTTAGTTAAATGTATATGCTTGGAAATGTAAATGTATATGCTTGGAAATCGTGTCAACACTGCAAAAACAATACAAATTTAAATCACTAGTTGAGGCAAGCAATGATACGTAAAAATTTCAAACGCTGTCAGTTCTCATGCCAATTACTGCACTTTGTGTTGGCTTTTGGAGGAGTCTTTTAAAACGCAGGGAAACTTTTACAATACACGTTTGAAACGCCTGTAGAGAAAAGACCAGACCAAAACGAATCTCGAGAAAAACGCTTTTGTGGCGTCATCGAAACCCATCTCGCTGAAATAAATGTAAATGCCTCGGGAAACAACGATGCGAAACAATTATGGGAACGTTAGGTAATGTAAAAGGTGAGTTTACAATGTGGAGATGAGAGTTGCAAACTGCCAGCGTAAAAACACCCTACATTTGTTTCTGTGAGATGCGTTTCGGAGCTGTTCCTGCAGCGTTTTTCTCAACACTAGTTTTGATCTCGTCTTTTCTCTACAGGCATTTCAAACTTGTCTTGTAGAAGTTTTCATGTGTTTTAAAAGACTCCTCCAAAAGCCACCACAAGGTGCAGTAATTGGCATGAGAACTGACAGCACTTGACATTTTTACATATCATTGCTTGCCTCATCTAGTAATTTGAATTTGTATTGTTTTTCGCAGTGTTGACTCGATTTCCAAGCAATCGTATATATTTAACTATACATTTAATTCACTGAAAATGTCAAGACAGTGTGCGTTTGCAATAAAAAAGGCCAACGCCTTGCTGGGAATTCTCTCTCTCTCTCGGCTTGGCTTCGCGAACGAAGATTTAAGAAGGGTGCAATAGTCCCACGTTTGCTGCAGGCTCGCTGGTGGCTGACAAGACCAATGGGACAGGCTGGGAATTATTAGGAAGGGAATTGAAAACAAATCAGCCAGTATCATAATGCCCCTGTATAAATCGATGGTGCGGTCTCATTTGGAGTACTGTGTGCAGTTCTGGTCGCCGCACCTCAAAAAGGATATTATAGCATTGGAGAAAGTTCAGAAAAGGGCAACTAGAATGATTAAAGGGCTGGAACATCTTCCCTATGAAGAAAGGTTGAAACGCTTAGGCTCTTTAGCTTGGAGAAACATCGACTGAGGGGTGACATGATAGAGGTTTACAAGATAATGCATGGGATGGAGAAAGTAGAGAAAGAAGTACTTTTCTCCCTTTCTCACAATACAAGAACTCGTGGGCATTCGATGAAATTGCTGAGCAGACAGGTTAAAACGGATAAAAGGAAGTACTTCTTCACTCAAAGGGTGATTAACATGTGGAATTCACTGCCACAGGAGGTGGTGGCAGCCACAAGCATGGCCACCTTCAAGAGGGGGTTAGATAGAAATATGGAGCAGAGGTCCATCAGTGGCTATTAGCCACAGTGTGTGTGTGTGTGTGTGTGTGTATATATATTTGGCCGCTGTGTGACACAGAATGTTGGACTAGATGGGCCATTGGCCTGATCTAACATGGCTTCTCTTATGTTCTTAACTAAGCACTGGTATTCCGGCTGCCCTCTGATCAGAGACACCCCCCCCCCAATTTGAAACTCTTAAATGTAAAAGGAAAATAATTAAAGCGGAACAGTGGCAGGCGATTTGAAGACTCTAAAACTCTGGATCAAACAATGTAAAAACACCCAGTGTCTGAATCAACCCTGACATATGGACTCTTCAAGATGGGAAGCCGTTTCGGTCTGTCTGTAGCGGTAGAAAAGAGCCAGAGTCCCGGAGCGCCTTCAAGACCAACAAAATATGTGGCGGGGGAGGGCTTTCCTGAGTCACTGCTCACCTCTTCAGATACCGCTCAAATGTGAGTCCATCTGTCCGCTCTCCAAGACAGAAGAACAGATGGACTCAGATTCTAGCTCAGGGGTGGGGAACCTTTGTTCTGCCAAGGGCCATATGGATATTTATAACATCATTCGCGGGCCATAAAAAATTATCAACTTAAAAAACAGTGCCCCGCCAAGGGAGAAAATTAATGCAAATAACTGTTTTTATATACCAGTGCTTAGTTAAATGTATACGATTTCAGGTATACAAAGTCATGTGGGGAAGAGCCTAATCTGGTGCGTGCACACACACCCCTGGCCTGCCGCCCTAAGCAAATGCATAGATCCAGGACTTTTTTTGTAGAAAAAGCCCAGCAGGAACTCAGTAGCATATTAGACCACATCCCCTAATATTTGCTTATTAGGTCACACACTCATTAGCATATTAGGCCACACTCTCTGGGATAATCAAGTGCAAACTGAACGGGGACAGTAACTTTTCCAGGCCCTGCAGCAATTCTAGCCAGCCAGCCAGGCCCCAGGGAGGCTGCCGCACAGTACATCTCGGCCCTGTGATCCCTGCCTGGCCCTGCGGAGGCTGCTGCACAGTGTGGCTGGGCCCCACGATGCTCGCTGGCCAGCCAGACCCCAGAGAGGCTGCCACATGGCTCGGTTCAGCCCAGCAATCCCCGAGGGCCACACCAAGTGACCTCGAGGGCCGTATACGGCCCTCGGGATGGAGGTTTCCCACTCCTGTTCTAGCTGTATCTGAAGAAGTGAGCAGTGACTCATGAAAGTCAGTCTGACTTCAATACGGGGAAAGTTGGTGGAAACCATCATCAAAGAGAGAATGAGTAGCCACATTGATGAACACGGGTTATTGAGGAAGACTCAGCATGGGTTCTGCAAGGGAAGATCTTGCCTCACGAACCTGTTACATTTCTTTGAGGGGGTGAACAAACATGTGGACAAAGGAGACCCGATAGATGTTGTTTACCTTGACTTCCAGAAAGCTTTTGATAAAGTTCCTCATCCAGCATGGCTTCTCTTATGTTCTTATGTGACACAGAATGTTGGACTGGAGGGGCGACTGGCCTGATCCAACAGGGCTTCTCTTATGTTCTTATGTGACACAGAGTGTTGGACTGGAGGGGCCACTGGCCTGATCCAACAGGGCTTCAATTTTGTTCTTATGTGACACAGAGTGTTGGACTGGAGGGGCCACTGGCCTGATCCAACAGGGCTTCTCTTATGTTCTTATATGACACAGAGTGTTGGACTGGATGGGCCATTCGCCTGATCCAACAGGGCTTCTCTTTTGTTCTTATGTGACACAGAGTGTTGGACTGGAGGGGCCACTGGCCTGATCCAACAGGGCTTCTCTTAAGTTCTTATATGACACAGAGTGTTGGACTGGAGGAGCGACTGGCCTGATCCAACAGGGCTTCTCTTATGTTCTTATGTGACACAGAGTGTTGGACTGGAGGGGCCACTGGCCTGATCCAACATGGCTTCTCTTTTGTTCTTATGTGACACAGAGTGTTGGACTGGAGGGGCCACTGGCCTGATCCAACAGGGCTTCTCTTATGTTCTTATATGACACAGAGTGTTGGACTGGATGGGCCATTCGCCTGATCCAACAGGGCTTCTCTTTTGTTCTTATGTGACACAGAGTGTTGGACTGGAGGGGCCACTGGCCTGATCCAACAGGGCTTCTCTTAAGTTCTTATATGACACAGAGTGTTGGACTGGAGGGGCCACTGGCCTGATCCAACATGGCTTCTCTTTTGTTCTTATGTGACACAGAGTGTTGGACTGGATGGGCCATTCGCCTGATCCAACAGGGCTTCTCTCATGTTCTTATGTGACACAGAGTGTTGGACTGGATGCGCCATTGGCCTGAGCCAACATGGCTTCTCTTTTGTTCTTATGTGACACAGAGTGTTGGACTGGAGGGGCGACTGGCCTGATCCAACATGGCTTCTCTTATGTTCTTATGTGACACAGAGTGTTGGACTGGAGGGGGCCACTGGCCTGATCCAACATGGCTTCAATTTTGTTCTTATGTGACACAGAGTGTTGGACTGGAGGGGCCACTGGCCTGATCCAACAGGGCTTCTCTTATGTTCTTATATGACACAGAGTGTTGGACTGGATGGGCCATTCGCCTGATCCAACAGGGCTTCTCTTTTGTTCTTATGTGACACAGAGTGTTGGACTGGAGGGGCCACTGGCCTGATCCAACAGGGCTTCTCTTAAGTTCTTATATGACACAGAGTGTTGGACTGGAGGAGCGACTGGCCTGATCCAACAGGGCTTCTCTTATGTTCTTATGTGACACAGAGTGTTGGACTGGAGGGGCCACTGGCCTGATCCAACATGGCTTCTCTTTTGTTCTTATGTGACACAGAGTGTTGGACTGGAGGGGCCACTGGCCTGATCCAACAGGGCTTCTCTTATGTTCTTATATGACACAGAGTGTTGGACTGGATGGGCCATTCGCCTGATCCAACAGGGCTTCTCTTTTGTTCTTATGTGACACAGAGTGTTGGACTGGAGGGGCCACTGGCCTGATCCAACAGGGCTTCTCTTAAGTTCTTATATGACACAGAGTGTTGGACTGGAGGGGCCACTGGCCTGATCCAACATGGCTTCTCTTTTGTTCTTATGTGACACAGAGTGTTGGACTGGAGGGGCCACTGGCCTGATCCAACAGGGCTTCTCTTATGTTCTTATGTGACACAGAATGTTGGACTGGAGGGGCGACTGGCCTGATCCAACAGGGCTTCTCTTATGTTCTTATATGACACAGAGTGTTGGACTGGAGGAGCGACTGGCCTGATCCAACAGGGCTTCTCTCATGTTCTTATGTGACACAGAGTGTTGGACTGGATGCGCCATTGGCCTGAGCCAACATGGCTTCTCTTATGTTCTTATGTGACACAGGGTGTTGGACTGGATGGGCCATTGGCCTGAGCAAACATGGCTTCTCTTATGTTCTTATGTGACACAAAGTGTTGGACTGGATGGGCCATTGGCCTGATCCAACAGGGCTTCTCTCATGTTCTTATGTGACACAGAATGTTGGACTGGATGGGCCATTGGCCTGAGCCAACATGGCTTCTCTTATGTTCTTATGTGACACAGAGTGTTGGACTGGAGGGGCCACTGGGCTGATCCAACATGGCTTCTCTTATGTTCTGATGTCACACAGAGTGTTGGACTGGATGGGCCATTGGCCTGATCCAACATAGCTTCTCTTATGTTCTTATATGACACAGAGTGTTGGACTGGAGGGGCCACTGGCCTGATCCAACATGGCTTCTCTTATGTTCTTATGTGACACAGAGTGTTGGACTGGATGGGCCACTGGCCTGATCCAACAGGGCTTCTCTTATGTTCTTATGTGACACAGAGTGTTGGACTGGATGGGCCACTGGCCTGATCCAACATGGCTTCTCTTATGTTCTTATGTGACACAGAGTGTTGGACTGGAGGGGCCACTGGCCTGATCCAACAGGGCTTCTCTTATGTTCTTATGTGACACAGAGTGTTGGACTGGAGGGGCCACTGGCCTGATCCAACAGTGCTTCTCTTATGTTCTTATGTGACACAGAGTGTTGGACTGGAGGGGCCACTGGCCTGATCCAACAGGGCTTCTCTTATGTTCTTATGTGACACAGAGTGTTGGACTGGAGGGGCCACTGGCCTGATCCAACAGGGCTTCTCTTATGTTCTTATGTGACACAGTGTTGGACTTGAGGGGCCATTGGCCTGATCCAACGGGGCTTCTCTTATGTTCTTATGTGACACAGAGTGTTGGACTGGAGGGGCCACTGGCCTGATCCAACAGGGCTTCTCTTATGTTCTTATGTGACACAGGGTGTTGGACTGGAGGGGCCACTGGCCTGATCCAACAGGGCTTCTCTTATGTTCTTATGTGACACATAGTGTTGGACTGGAGGGGCCACTGGCCTGATCCAACAGGGCTTCTCTTATGTTCTTATGTGACACAGTGTTGGACTGGAGGGGCCACTGGCCTGATCCAACAGGGCTTCTCTTATGTTCTTATGTGACACAGAGTGTTGGACTGGATGGGCCACTGGCCTGATCCAACAGGGCTTCTCTTAAGTTCTTATGTGACGCAGAGTGTTGGACTGGAGGGGCCACTGGCCTGATCCAACAGGGCTTCTCTTATGTTCTTATGTGACACAGAGTGTTGGACTGGATGGGCCACTGGCCTGATCCAACAGGGCTTCTCTTATGTTCTTATGTGACACAGTGTTGGACTGGATGGGCCCCTGGCCTGATCCAACAGGGCTTCTCTTATGTTCTTATGTGACACAGAGTGTTGGACTGGATGGGCCACTGGCCTGATCCAACAGGGCTTCTCTTATGTTCTTATGTGACACAGTGTTGGACTGGAGGGGCCACTGGCCTGATCCAACAGGGCTTCTCTTATGTTCTTATGTGACACAGAGTGTTGGACTGGAGGGGCCACTGGCCTGATCCAACAGGGCTTCTCTTATGTTCTTATGTGACACAGTGTTGGACTTGAGGGGCCCATTGGCCTGATCCAACAGGGCTTCTCTTATGTTCTTATGTGACACAGAGTGTTGGACTGGAGGGGCCACTGGCCTGATCCAACAGGGCTTCTCTTATGTTCTTATGTGACACAGGGTGTTGGACTGGAGGGGCCACTGGCCTGATCCAACAGGGCTTCTCTTATGTTCTTATGTGACACATAGTGTTGGACTGGAGGGGCCACTGGCCTGATCCAACAGGGCTTCTCTTATGTGACACAGTGTTGGACTGGAGGGGCCACTGGCCTGATCCAACAGGGCTTCTCTTATGTTCTTATGTGACACAGAGTGTTGGACTGGATGGGCCACTGGCCTGATCCAACAGGGCTTCTCTTAAGTTCTTATGTGACGCAGAGTGTTGGACTGGAGGGGCCACTGGCCTGATCCAACAGGGCTTCTCTTATGTTCTTATGTGATACAGAGTGTTGGACTGGATGGGCCACTGGCCTGATCCAACAGGGCTTCTCTTATGTTCTTATGTGACACAGTGTTGGACTGGATGGGCCCCTGGCCTGATCCAACAGGGCTTCTCTTATGTTCTTATGTGACACAGAGTGTTGGACTGGATGGGCCACTGGCCTGATCCAACAGGGCTTCTCTTATGTTCTTATGTGACACAGTGTTGGACTGGAGGGGCCACTGGCCTGATCCAACAGGGCTTCTCTTATGTTCTTATGTGACACAGAGTGTTGGACTGGATGAGCCATTTGCCTGATCCAACATGGCTTGTGTTCTCATGAAAGCTCATACCTTTTCACAAAGTCTTCACGGTGCTACTGGACTCCTGCTCTTTTCGACTAATATAAACACTTGGAGCTGTCTTCTACTGAATCACACAAGCAGGAGAGACACCAGTAAGGTATTAGGGGGGAAATTACCATAAGGGTTGTTCAGCAGTTGGAATCAGCTGTCTAGGGAGGTGGGGAGCTCCCCTCCCTGGCAGTCTTCAAGCAGCAGCTGGACCAGGGGTGGGGAACAGTGGGTCTCCAGATGTTTTTGCCTACACCTCCCATCAGCCCCAGCCAGCATGGCCAATGGCTGGTGCTGATGAGAGTTGTAGGCAAAAAAACATCTGGAGAGCCACTGTTCCCCACCCCTGGCTGGACAAACACTGGTCAGGGATGCTCTAGATTGGGGTGGCCAAACTTGCTTAACGTAAGAACCACCTAGAATAAATGTCTGATGTTTGAGAGCTGCAAGACACGAACGTCAGATGTTTGAGAAGAAGACTGCAGATTTATACTCCGCCCTTCTCTCTGAATCAGAGACTCAGAGCAGCTGACAACCTCAAATATCTTCTCCCCCCACAACAGACACCCTGTGAGGTAGGTGAGGCTGAGAGAGCTCAGACAAAAGCTGCCCTTTCAAGGACAGATCTGCGAGAGCTATGGCTGACCGAAGCCCATTCCAGCAGGTGCAAGTGGAGGAGAGGGGAATCACACCCGGTTCTCCAGGATAAGAATCTGCACAATTAACCACTACACCAAGCTGGCTCTCAAGGAAGAACCGCAAGGAAGGAAGGAAGGCAGGCAGGCAGGCAAATAGTTGGGGAGGGAGAGGTGGAAAGAAACCAACTTTAACTTCAAATGCATTCTCCAAGCTGCTGGCTGGCTTGGCTTGGAGAAGTGATTAAAAGAGACAATCGCCTTCCTCAAGCCAGCTAATGAGGTGGTAGGGGCTTCAAGAACCGCACAATAGGTGTGAAAGAGCCACATGCGAAATCTCGAGCCGCAGTTTGGCCACCCCTGTTCTATGTTGACCCTGGACTGAGCAGAGGGTTGGACTAGATGGCCTCTATGGCCCCTTCAGCTCTATGATTCCAAAATCACTGTTGTCTCCTCTGATTGGCAGTAACTCTCCGCAGTCTCAGACAAAGGTCTTTCCCATCGCCTACTGCCTAATTCTTTTCCCTGGAGGTGCCAGCGGGGATCGAAACCCGTAGCTTTCCGCACACAGAGCTGGAATCTTCCCACTGAACCAAGGCCCCTCCACTATGAGTGCCATTGCCAATAGCCCTTGAGTCCCTGGAGCCGGCTACTGTGTTTGGTCTCTCTGAAGTTACCCAATGGGCCCTCCCCCTCTCCCACTGACATTTAGACAGGCATCCAGTAATTAGTTCAGGCCGCAACAAGTTCCAGTTGCATTGGAACTGCCAGCCGGCCCTTGATTTACCACCCTTCGGAAGAATTGCTGCTCCTTATTAAGTGAGTCTAAATCCAGAAAAACACTGAAATAAACAATGGATGCGGTTACGGGCTCTTTAGCTCGGAGAAACGACCGAGGGGTGGCATGATAGAGGTTTACGAGATTAGGCATGGGATAGAGACGGTAGAGAAAGAAGAGACGGTAGAGAAAGAAGGACTTCCCCCACCCCCGCTTTCTCACAATACAAGAATTGGTGGGCACTCAATGGAATTGCTGAGCAGTAGGTTTAGAACAAGGCAGAAGGAAGTCCTTCACCCCAGTGTCATTAACATGTGGAAGTCACAGCCGCAGGAAGTAGTGGCAGCTACAACCATAGACGGCTTCAAGAGGGAATTGGATAATCATCTGGAGCAGAGGTCCACCAGTGGCTATTAGCCACAAAGTATAGATAAGGTATGGTATTCCAAACAAAGCGATGGTATTCCCAGGAGTAATGTACGGCTGTGAGAGTTGGACCATAAGGAAGGTCAAGCGCAGAAGAATAGATGCTTTCGAGCTGCGGTGCTGGAGAAGACTCTTGAGAGTCCCCTTGGACTGCAAGAAGATCCAATCAGTCAGTCCTAAGGGAAATCAACCCAGACTGTTCCTGGAAGGTCAGAAGCTGAAGCTGAAGCTCCAATACTCTGACCACCCAATGAGAAGGGAGCACTCACTGGAGAAGACCCTGATGCTGGGAAAGACAGAAGGCAAAAGAAGAAAGGGACGGCAAAAGAGGAGAAAGCTGGACAGCGTTCCTGATGTAACAAACACAAATTTGAGCAGACTTCGGAGGATGGTGGAAGACAGGAGGGCCTGGCGTGACTCTCTCCACAGGGTCGGAAAGAGTCGGACTTGACTGTGTGACCTGAATGACAACAAAATTTGGCCATTTGTTTTTGAATTGTGGTGCTGGAGAAGACCCTTGAAAGTCCCTTGGACTGCAAGAAGATCAAATCAGTCAGTCCTAAAGGAAATCAACCAGACTGTTCCCTGGAAGGTCAGATGCTGAAGCTGAAGCTCCAATACTTTGGCCACCCAAAGAGAAGGAGCACTCCCTGGAGAAGACCCTGATGCTGGGAAAGACAGAAGGCCAAAGAAAGGAACAACAAAAGATGAGACGCTGGACAGCGTTACTGATGTAACTAACATGAATTTGAGCAGACTTTGGAGAATGGTGAAAGACAGGAGGACCTGGTGTGACTGGTGGGGAACCGAGGGCCATATGGATATTTATAACATCATTTCCGGACCATAAAAAATTATCAACTTAAAAAACAGTGCTCCGCTGAGGGACAAATTAAAAACTAATAA
Source organism: Heteronotia binoei (assembly GCF_032191835.1). Classification (NCBI taxonomy): domain Eukaryota; kingdom Metazoa; phylum Chordata; class Lepidosauria; order Squamata; family Gekkonidae; genus Heteronotia; species Heteronotia binoei. The sequence goes on from NC_083224.1 coordinate 10,368,857, forward strand.
GTCACCGGGTCCGGATGGCATACATCCAAGAGTTCTGAAAGAACTCAAAGTTGAACTTGTGGATCTTCTAACAAAAATCTGTAATCTTTCATTGAAATCTGCCTCCGTTCCTGAGGACTGGAAGGTAGCAAATGTCACCCCCATCTTTAAAAGGGTTCCAGAGAGAGCCGGGAAATTACAGGCCAGTCAGTTTGACTTCAATACTGGGAAAGTTGGTAGAAACCATTATCAAGGACAGAATGAGTAGGCACATTGATGAACACGGGTTATTGACAGACAGTTGCTTGAGGGCCAGATATTGGTGAATTGGTGCGATCGGAGGGCTGTCGTGTACCATCCCTACAGCTTGGTTTGAGCTTCTGTTTTTTCCTCATTCGTTTCTGGGTTACGAGCCTGTGCACTCGTGTGCCCATGCGCCTGTGTGCTTTAAATCAGTATTTTGTAAAAACTAAAAACGCCGGAGGCGGCTTGGGATGGCTCAGCAGGTTCACACTGCCAAGGCACCTCGCTGCCGTGTCCAGATGCCAAAGAGGCAATTGGCGTGTGGCTTGGAAATTTGCTACCGCTTCAAAAGTGGTAGCTTTTTGAGCCACTCCGAGGACACCAGAGGATGGGGTGCGTACAGGATGGGGGCGGGCGGCAGATGTGCTCGCTTGGACGGGTTTTTCTAGTCGGTTTCGGAGGCGTCTCTGGGTCGCCTCAAACTGCGCATCTGTAAGCATCCATCGGTTGTTTTTCTGACTGCAATAATTCCCCAGCCAAGAGTTATTAGCAGAATGTGTTTCATTATTATTTATTTGTGGAATTATTTGGTTGCTCCAATAGAGCTGATTCTACGTTGGTTGTAATTTTGTGGTTCTAACGTTCACAAGAAGCCTGGAGTTCGCACACAATTATAGAGTGAAGGGCAGATTGAGTTCCCCTGAAGCTGTAGCTCTCAAGTCCAGATTTCAAACTGGGTCAGAGTTGTCTCCCGGGTTGGGTAGCCAAGTCCCCCAGCGGCGGAGAACTTATTCCTCGTGCGTGCAAAACACGTGTGATGCGTTGACAACACCCAGAAGTGACATCGTCATGCTAGGGATGCTCTAGGACTCGTGATAGAACTCTGTGGTACCATGGAGTTTTAACGTGATTCCTAGAGCGTCACACTGGTACCATAGAGTTTTTAAAGGATGAGTCCTAGAGCATCCCCGGTGCAGCGACGTCACTTTCGGGTGATGTCAACGTGCTGGGACAGCATGTGCTTATGGGGCTCTTCAGGGCCGGGGATCCCCTAGGCAGCCTGCTCCCTGCCTGTGGGTTGGCCCTCCCAGACAGGGGATTCCCTGCCCCCCCCCCCCCCCCCCGTGGGAGCTTGGCAGCTCTACTCCCAGGCATGGCGAGTAATAACGGAATAGGAGAGAGCCAGTTGGTGTAGTGGTTATGTGTGGACTCTTATCTGGGAGAACTGGGTTTGATTCCCCACTCCTCCACATGCAGTTGCTGGGATGGCCTTGAGTCAGCCAGAACTCTCGCAGAATTGTCCTTGAAAGGGCAGCTGCTGTGAGAGCTCTCTCAGCCCCACCCACCTAACAGGGTGTCTGATGTGGGGGGAGAAGATATAGGAGATTATGAGCCGCTCTGAGTCTCTGATTCAGAGAGAAGGATGGGGTATAAATCTGCCAGCCGTCGTCTTCTTCTTCTAAAGTAGATGTTGGTTCTGTTGTGAAAGTTACGTGTAGCCACATAAGCCTCGTGACTTTTACAACGGAGCTGCTACAGAAGGAGACCCCAATCTTGTGTCAATCTCTATTCAGAGTATAGGGCGGGATATAAATCGAATATCTCCATCTCCTTCTCCTTCCTTCCTTGAGAGCCAGTTAGGTGTAGTGGTGAAGTGTGCAGACTCTTATCTGAGAGAACTGGGTTTGATTCGCCACTTTTCCACTTGTGGCTGCTGGAATGGCCTTGGGTTAGCCACAGCTCTCACAGAGTTATCCTTGAAAGGGCAGCTGCTGGGAGAGCCCTCTCAGCCCCACACCCCTCACAGGGTGTCTATTGTGGGGGGAGAAGATATAGGAGATTGTGAGCCGCTCTGAGTCTCTGATTCAGAGAGAAGGACGGGGTATAAATCTGCACCCGTCTTCTAAGAACATAAGAGAAGCCATGTTGGATCAGGCCAATGGCCCATCCAGTCCAACACTCTGTGTCACACAGTGGCCAAAAATTTTATATATATATATATATATATATACACACACACACACACACACTGTGGCTAATAGCCACTGATGGACCTCTGCTCCATATTTTTATCTAAACCCCTCTTGAAGGTGGCCATGCTTGTGGCCGCCACCACCTCCTGTGGCAGTGAATTCCACATGTTAATCACCCTTTGGGTGAAGAAGTACTTCCTTTTATCTGTTTTAACCTGTCTGCTCAGCAATTTCATCGAATGCCCATGAGTTCTTGTATTGTGAGAAAGGGAGAAAAGTACCTCTTTCTCTACTTTCTCCATCCCATGCATTATCATCTAAACCTCTATCATTTCACCCCACAGTCGACGTTTCTCCAAGCTAAAGAGTCCCAAGCGTTTCAACCTTTCTTCATAGGGAAAGTGTTCCAGCCCTTTAATCATTCTAGTTGCCCTTTTCTGGACTTTCTCCAATGCTATAATATCCTTTTTTTAGGTGCGGCGACCAGAACTGCACACAGTACTCCAAATGAGACCGCACCATCGATTTATACAAGGGCATTATGATACTGGCTGATTTGTTTTCAGTTCACTTCCTAATAATTCCCAGCATGGCGTTGGCCTTTTTTATCGCAAACGCACACTGTCTTGACATTTTCAGTGAGTTATCTACCACGACCCCAAGATCTCTCTCTTGGTCAGTCTCTGCCAGTTCACACCCATCAACTTGTATTTGTAGCTGGGATTCTTGGCCCCAATGTGCATTACTTTGCACTTGGCCACATTGAACTACATCTGCCACGTTGACGCCCACTCACCCAGCCTCAACAGATCCCTTTGGAGTTCCTCACAATCCTCTCTGGTTCTCACCACCCTGAACAATTTAGTGTCATCCGCAAACTTGGCCACTTCACTGCTCACTCCCAACTCTAAATCATTTATGAACAAGTTAAAGAGCGTGGGACCCAGTACCGAGCCCTGTGGCACCCCACTGCTTACATCCTCCACTGCGAAGACTGCCCATTTATACTCACTCTCTGCTTCCTATTTCTCAGCCAGTTTTTGATCCACAAGAGGACCTGTCCTTTACTCCATGACACTCAAGCTTTCTAAGCAGCCTTTGATGAGGAACTTTATCAAAAGCTTTCTGGAAGTCAAGGTAAACAACATCTATCAGGTCTCCTTTGTCCACATGTTTGTTCACCCCCTCAAAGAAATGTAACAGGTTAGTGAGCAAGATCTTCCCTTCTAAAGTAGATATTATAAAGTAGATATTCTTCTTCTTCTGAAGTAGATATTGGTTCTGTTGTGAAAGTTACGTGTAGCCACGTAAGCCTCGTGACTTTTACAACGGAGCTGCTACAGAAGGAGACCCCAATCTTGTGCCAATCTCTATTCAGAGTATAGGGCGGGAATTAAATCGAATATCTCCATCTCCTTCTCCTTCCTTCCTTGAGAGCCAGTTAGGTGTAGTGGTGAAGTGTGCAGACTCTTATCTGGGAGAACCAGGTTTGATTCCCCGCTCCTCCACTTGTGGCTACTGGAATGGCCTTGGTCAGCCAGAGCTCTCTTATCAGGGAGAACCGGGTTTGATTCCCCACTCCTCCACTTGCACCTGCTAGCATGGTCTTGGGTCAGCCGTAGCTCTGCAAAGGTTGTCCTTGAAAGGGCAGCTGCTGGAGAGCCCTCTCAGCCCCACACCCCTCACAGGGTGTCTATTGTAGGGGGGGAGAAGATATAGGAGATTGTGAGCCGCTCTGAGTCTCTGATTCAGAGAGAAGGGTGGGTTATAAATCTGCAGTCTTCTTCTTCTAGGAAGACCATGAAGGTGAGGGGGAGAAGAGTGGTCCCTCTAAGTGAAGTTAGTGTGAGCTAGCTCAGTTTTTGGGCCTCAGGCTCACACATTTTGTCTGAGCTCAGGAATATGGTTGCTAGGCCCAATTCAAGAAATATCTCGGGACTTTGGGGGTGGAGCCAGGAGACATTGTGGGTGGAGCCAGGAGCAAGGCTGTGAGAAGCATCATTGAACTGTGAAGGGAGTTCTGGCGTCACATTTAAAGGGACTGCACGCCTTTTCAATGCCTTCCTTTCTTTGGAAATAATGAAGGATAGGGGCACCTTTTGGGGGGGGCTCGTAGAATTGGACCCCCTGATCCAATCTTTGTGAAACTTGGAGGGTGTTGTTTTGAGGAGAGGCACCAGATGCAATGCTGAAAATTCGGTGCCTCTACCTCGAAAAGCCAGAGCCCCAGATACCCACAGATCAGTTCTCCATTATACCCTATGGGAATCGGTCTCCATAGGGAATAATGGTGTGCCCAGCAGATATTTCCCTCCGTCTCCCAGCTTTCTGACGACCCTGAAGCGGGGGAAGGGCATCCTAAACGGGGATCCCCTGCCCCCACCTGGGATTGGCAACCCTACTCAGGAAGGATGGCCCCAGAGCAAACAGAACCAAATTGCTTGCTCGCAACTTTGACGCCCCTAGCTCGCAAAGCAGAATTCTTGCTCACAAGACTGCACAGCATAGAGGGAGCATTGGAAGAAAAGCCGGTGGCCTTTATTGGGCTTGCATCTTCATGATGTTCAAAGAGGAAACACATGGACACATGAAGGCACCTCATACTGAATCAGACTATCGGTCCGTCAAGGTATGTATTGCCCACTCAGACTGCTCTCCAGGGTCTTAGACTATGGCTCCTTCCCCTCCTGGCTTTCCTGAGTCTCAGGCTGTGGTCTTTCACATTGCCTCTTTCCTGGTCCTTTGAACTGGAGATGCTGGGGATCGAACCTGGGACCTTCTCTATGCTAAGCAGAGTCTCTTCCACTGAGCCATGGCTCCCCCTCCTGGCTCTCCAGGGTCTCAGGCTGTGGTCTTTCACATTGCCTCTTGCCTGGTCCTTTGAACTGGAGATGCCGGGGATCGAACCTGGGACCTTCTCTATGCTAAGCAGAGTCTCTTCCACTGAGCCACGGCTCCCCCTCCTGGCTCTCCAGGGTCTCAGGCTGTGGTCTTTCACATTGCCTCTTGCCTGGTCCTTTGAACTGGAGATGCCGGGGATCGAACCTGGGACCTTCTCTATGCTAAGCAGAGTCTCTTCCACTGAGCCACAGCCCCTCCCCACCACTCCCAAAGGTCTCAGGCTAAGGTCTTTCACATCACCTGTTGCCTGATCCTTTGAGCTGCAGCTGCCGGGAATTGAACCTGAAACCTTCTGCATGCAAAGCAGAAACTCTTCCACTGATCCACAGTTCCTCCCAAGACACTAATCCACGAAGCTGCCTTATACTGAATCCTTCAAGGTTAGGATGGTTTACTCAGATTGGCAGTGAGTCATCTGGTGTCTTAGGCAGAAATCTTTTCAATCACCTCCCTACCTGGTCCTTTTAACTGGAGATGCCAGGGATTGAACCTGGGACCTTCTGCATGCCAAGCAGAGGCTCTTTCACTGAGCCACGGCTCCTCCTCCTGGCTCTCCAGGGTCTCAGGCTGAGGTCCTTTCCCATCACCTCCTGCCTGGTCCTTTTAACTGGAGATGTTGGGGATTGAACCTGGGACCTTCTGCATGCCAAGCAGAGGCTCTTCCACTGAGCCATGGATCCTCCTTTTGGCTCTCCAGGGTCTCAGGCTGAGGTCTTTCCCATCACCTCCTGCCTGGTCCTTTTAACTGGAGATGCCGGGGATTGAACCTGGGACCTTCTGCATGCCAAGCAGAGGCTCTTCCACTGAGCCACGGATCCTCCTCCTGGCTCTCCAGGGTCTCAGGCTGAGGTCTTTCACATTGCCTCTTTCCTGGTCCTTTGAACTGGAGATGCTGGGGATTGAACCTGGGACCTTCTTTATGCTAAGCAGAGTCTCTTCCACTGAGCCACAGCTCCTCCTCCTGGCTTTCCAGGGTCTCAGGTTGTCTTTCCCATCACCTACTGCCTGATCCCTTTAATTGGAGATGCCAGGGATTGAACCTGGGACCTTCTGCATGCCAAGCAGAGGCTCTTCCACTGAGCCACGGATCCTCCTCCTGGCTCTCCAGGGTCTCAGGCTGAGGTCTTTCACATTGCCTCTTTCCTGGTCCTTTTAACTGGAGATGTTGGGGATTGAACCTGGGACCTTCTGCATGCCAAGCAGAGGCTCTTCCACTGAGCCACAGCTCCTCCTCCTGGCTCTCCAGGTCTCAGGTTGTCTTCCATCACCTACTGCCTGATCCCTTTAATTGGAGATGCCGGGGATTGAACCTGGGACCTTCTGCATGCCAAGCAGAGGCTCTTCCACTGAGCCATGGCACCTCCCAAAATGCACATACATGTTGTTGCTTTGTACTAAATATTACTGTTGGTCCATAGAGGTCAGTCTTGTCTGCTCAGACTAGTAGCTGCTCTCCAGGGTCTCAGGTAGATGGTCTTTCCCATCACCTACTAGTACTTGGTCCTTTTAACTGGAGATGTCAGGGATTGAACCTGGGACCTTCTGCATGCCAAGCAGCAGTTCTTCCACTGAGCCATGCCGCCCCTCCAAAGAGAGGCAGGAGAAACGGCCACCACAACAGCAACCAGAAGATGTCCGCAAGAGCCAGAGAAAGTCCGTGTGAGAGCTAAAGTCATGCATGGATCTGGCCATAGAATACAGCCTGTTACTCCATAAGGCCATAAATCTATAAATACAATGCATAAAAAGAAAATGAAACTTAAACTTGTTCATGGTTAACTGAACTGAGATTTGTGTGCCTGTTTGGTGTAGTGGTTCAATGTGCGGACTCTTATCTGGGAGAACCAGGTTTGATTCCCCACTCCTCCACTTGCACCTGCTAGCATGGCCTTGGGTCAGCCATAGCTCTGGCGGAGGTTGTCCTTGAAAGGGCAGCTGCTGGGAGAGCCCTCTCAGCCCCACCCACCTCACAGGGTGTCTGTTGTGGGGGAGGAAGGGAAAGGAGATTGTGAGCCGCTCTGAGACTCTTCGGAGTGGAGGGCGGGATTATAAATCCAATATCTTCTTCTTCTTCTTATGTTGGAAGGAGTTATTTTGCAAGTGAGTATCACAAAGTGACGGTGGCCAAAGGAGCCATCGAGTTGTAGCTGACGTATGGCCGGGGCTTTTTTTTTTTTTTTTTTTAACAGGAATGCAGTTTTGGCTGGCTTGGTGCCAGGGGTGTGTGGCCTAATGCGCAAAGAAGAAGAAGATATTGGATTTATATCCCGCCCTCCACTCCGAAGAGTCTCAGAGCGGCTCACAATCTCCTTTACCTTCCTCCCCCACAACAGACACCCTGTGAGGTGGGTGGGGCTGGAGAGGGCACTCCCAGCAGCTGCCCTTTCAAGGACAACCTCTGCCAGAGCTATGGCTGACCCAAGGCTATTCAGCAAGTGCAAGTGGAGGAGTGGGGAATCAAACCCGGTTCTCCCAGATAAGAGTCCGCACACTTCACCACTACACCAAACTGGCTCTCCCAGAAGTTTCTGCTGGGCTTTTCTAAAAAAAAAAAAACCCAGTGTGAAACAATGGTGAGGTCAGGGGTGTGTGGCCTAATTTGCAAGTTTGGGAGAGCCAGTTTGGCTCACAGGGTGTCTGTTGTGGGGGAGGAAGGTAAAGGAGATTGTGAGCCGCTCTGAGACTCTTCGGAGTGGAGGGTGGGATATAAATCCAATATCTTCATCTACCTCACGGGGTGTCTGTTGAGGGGGGTGGAAGTTAAAGGAGATTGTGAGCCGCTCTGAGACTCTTCGGAGGGAGGGCGGGATAATTAATCCAATATCTTCATCTACCTCACAGGGTGTCTGTTGGGGGGGGTGGGGAGGTAAAGGAGATTGGGAGCCGCTCTGAGACTCTTCGGAGTGGAGGTGGGATATAAATCCAATATCTTCATCTACCTCACAGGGAATCTGTTGTGGGGGAGGAAGGGGAAGGAGATTGTGAGCCGCTCTGAGACTCTTCGGAGTGGAGGGTGGGATATAAATCCAATATCTTCATCTACCTCACAGGGAGTCTGTTGTGGGGGAGGAAGGGAAAGGAGATTGTGAGCCACTCTGAGACTCTTCGGAGTGGAGGGCGGGATATTAATCCAATATTTTCATCTACCTCACAGGGTGTCTGTTGTGGGGGAGGAAGGGAAAGGAGATTGTGAGCCGCTCTGAGACTCTTCGTTGTGGAGGGCAGGATATAAATCCAATCTCTTCACCCACCTCACAGGGTGTCTGTTGCAGGGGAGGAAGATAAAGGAGATTGTGAGCCATTCTGAGACTCTGAGATTCGGAGCGGAGGGCAGGATATAAATCCAATATCGTTATCTCCTTCTTTTTCTTCATCATCTTCTTCCTTTAAATTCTTATTAGGCTCTCTTCTTTCCATTTCTGGCTTCCTGTATTTCTAATTGATCTGCAGTGCTTTCCGTAATAATCGTTACTGGGTCTCCATTGTATTTCTTGTCTGATTCCCTTCAGTAGGTCTGTTAATTGTATAGCAGTAATCAGATCATTCTTTTTTGATATGTGTGTGAGATTATTTAACTTATTTATTTACTGAGATCTGCTTTGTTACTTATACAGTATCCGTCTACACATTTTCAAAATTTGACTTTATTCAGGTTGTTGCAAACTTGGAGGTCTGGCTGAAAATAGGTTCTGTTTTTAAAAAAAAAAATTTGGAGACTCTTCCCTATCCCCACTTTCCCCTGTCCTGTTCAGATTCAGCTCATCTGGTACCATCTGATTTGGTGATTCAGAGCCAGTATAGTGTAGTGGTTAAGTGTGCGGACTCTTATCTGGGAGAACTGGGTTTGATTCTCCACTCCTCCACTTGCACCTGCTAGCATGGCCTTGGGTCAGCCGTAGCTCTGGCAGAGGTTGTCCTTGAAAGGGCTGCCACTGTGAAGAGTTCTCTCTGCCCCACCCACCTCACAGGGTGCCTGTTGTGGGGGAAGTTATAGGAAATTGTAGGCCGCTCTGAGACTCTGTCGTTGAAACGGCAGCTGCTGTGAGAGCCCTCTCAGCCCCACCCACCTCACAGGGTGCCTGTTGTGGGGGAAGATATAGGAAATTGTAGGCCGCTCTGAGACTCTGTCGTTGAAACGGCAGCTGCTGTGAGAGCCCTCTCGGCCCCACCCACCTCACAGGGTGCCTGTTGTGGGGGAAGAAGATAAAGAAGATTGTAAGCCGCTCTTTGATTCAGAGAGAACGGCGGGGTATAAAGCTGCAGTCTTCTTCTTCTTGATCTCTCCCAGAATGCCTTGACACCCCCCCCCCCCCCACGGCCCATCCTTCCTTTTCCAATGCTCTCCAAGCTCCAAAAGGGAAAGATCTGAGTGAATACAGGAAGCGAGTAAGACCCTTTCCCACTTTATTTCAGGCTCTCTGGTTGCTGCTGGTTGTTAGCGCACATCTGTGCCCAATTGGAATCCGGGGACTGGTAAAATCCTCTGCGCCACGTGGTCCAATCACACGATGACAGGCGCTTAATTGGGTTGTCTGCACCCAGTGATGGATGGATGTCTGCCTGCCTTTCCGCTCTTTTCTTTCTGCCCCAGGGAGAGAACAGACATCCCAGCTCTTTGCCCCCCACTTGGGTGGGCTTGCACAGCAGCGCTAGTATGCCATGACTGCCAATCCCCAGGTTGTGACCTAGGGTTGCCAATCTCCAGGTGGTCCCTGGAGATCTCCTGCAATTACAATTGATCTCCCAATGACCAGAAGAAGAAGAAGACTGTAGATTTATACATAGAATCATAGAGTTGGAAGAGACCTCTAGGGTCATCTAGTCCAACCCCCTGCACAATGCAGGAAACTCACAAACATCTCCCCCTAAATTCACAGGATCCTCATTGCTGTCAGATGGCCATCTAGCCTCTGTTGAAAAACCTCCAAGGAAGGAGAGCCCACCACCTCCTGAAGAAGCCTGTTCCACTAAGGAATCGCTCTAATGGTCAGGAAGTTCTTCCTAATGTTGAGCCGGAAACTCTTTTGAATTAATTTCAACCCCATCTGGTTCTGGTCCTACCTTCTGGGGTGATGGAAAACAATTCCACCCCATCCTCTAGATGACAGCCCTTCAAGTACTTGAAGATGGTGATCATATCACCTCTCATCTGTCTCCTCTCCAGGCTAAACATCCCCAGCTCCTTCAACTTTTCCTTATAGGACTTCGTCTCCAGACCCCTCACCATCTTCGTCGCCTTCCTCTGGACCCGTTTCCAGCTTGTCTAGATCCTTCTTAAAATGAGGTGCCCAAAATTGAACACAATACTCCAGGTGAGGTCTTTCCAGAGCAGAGTAAAGCAATATCATCACATCACGTCACCTGGAAACTAGACTTCTGTTGCATTTGCAAAATTGCGTTTGCCTTTTTAGCCACCGCATCACACTGTTGACTCATGTTCAGCGTATGATCCACTAAGACCCCTAGATCCTTTTCGCACATACTACTGCTAAGACAAGTCTCCCCCATTCTATAACCATGCATGGAATTTTTCCTACCTAAATGCAGAACTTTACATTTATCCCTGTTAAAAATTCATTTTATTGGTTTTTAGCCCAGTTTTCCAGCTGTCATGGTCATCCTTTATCCTGTTTCTGTCTTTTTCTGTTTTTGCAACGCCTCCCAATTTAGCATCATCGGCAAATTTAATAAGCATTCCCTCTATTCCTTCATCTAAATCATTGATAAAGATGTTGAACAAAACAAGTCCCAGGTCAGATCCTTGAGGCACTCCACTTGTCACTCCTCTCCAAGAGGATGAGGAACCATTCACAAGCACTCTTTGGGTGCGATCTGTCAGCCAGTTACAGATCCACCTAACGGTAACAGGATCCAAACCACATTTTACCAACTTGTCAACAAGGATAGTATGGGGAACCTTATCAAAAGCCTTACTGAAATCAAGATAAATGATGTCTACAGCGTTCCCCTGATCCAGCAAGGTAGTCACTTTCTCAAAAAAAAGAGATCAGGTTAGTCTGACAGGACTTGTTCTTGAGAAAACCATGCTGGCTCTTAGTAATCAGATCGATTCTTTCTAAATGTTCCAGGACAAACTGTTTGATGATTTGTTCTAAAACTTTTCCAGGTTTAGACGTCAAGCTGACGGGTTGGTAGTTACCTGGATCATCTTTTTTCCCCTTCTTGAAGATGGGAACAACAGTCACCCGCCTCCAATCTTCCGGCACCTCTCCTGTTCTCCAAGAATTCTCAAAAATAATAGCCAGAGGCTCAGAAATTACATCCGCAAGCTCTTTTAGAACCCTGCAGTTCATCTGGCCCTGAGGACTTAGTTTTCATTTAAAGAAACCAGGTGTTTATGTACTACCCCTATGCTGATCCTAGGTTGGAACTTCATACCCTCCTTATATGTTCTGCTTTTGCCATGTTGAGCACCGTTCCCCTCAGAAGAGAAGACTGAGGAAAAGTAGGAACTGAGCAGTTCCTCCCTCTCTTCATTACCTTGCCTGTCCTCTCTGAATCAGAGTCTCAGAGCGGCTTACAATCTCCTTTATCTTCTCTTCCCACGACAGACACCCTGTGAGGTGGGTAGGGCTGAGAGAGCTCTTACAGAAGCTGCCCTTTCAAGGACAACTCCTATGAGAGCTATGGCTGACCCAAGGCCATTCTAGCAGGTGCAAGTGGAGGAGTGGGGGAATCAAACCCGGTTCTCCCAGATTAGAGTCCACGCACTTAACCATTACACCAAACTGGGACCAGGGGGCAGTTCACCTGCTGAAAATGACTGCTTTAGAGAGAGGACACTATGGCATTATACCCTGCTGAGATCATAAGAGAAGCCATGTTGGATCAGGCCAATGGCCCATCCAATCCAACACTCTGTGTCACACAGTGGCCAAAAAACTCAAGTGCCATCAGGAGGTCCACCAGTGGGGCTAGAAGCCCTTCCACTGTGCCCCCCCCCCCAAGCACCAAGAATATAGAGCATCACTGCCCCAGACAGAGAGTTCCAACAATACACTGTGGCTAACAGCCACTGATGGACCCTCTGCTCCATATTTTTATCCAATCCCCTCTTGAAGCTGGCTATGCTTGTGGCCGCCGCCCACCTCCTGGGGCAGTGAATTCCACGTGTGAATCACCCTTTGGGAGAAGAAGGACTTCCTTTTCTCCGTTCTAACCCGAGTGCTCAGCAATTTTCATGGAATGCCCACGAGTTCTCATATTGTGAGAAAGGGGAGAAAAGTTCTTCTTTCTCTACCTTTCCTGTCCCATGCATAATCTTGTAAACCTCTATCATATCATTTGGGGGGATCCCTCCCCAAACCCTGCTCTCCCCATGAAAAAGGTAAAGGTAGTCCCCTGTGCAAGCACCAGTCATTTCCAAACTCTGCCTCGGGTGGAGGAAAGAGGCGGCTCGGCTTCGCTCCCGGGCTGCCTCCTCTGCAGGAAAGCAGCCCGAGAGCGAGGATAAGGCCCCTGTGTCTGTTCTTTCCCCAGCTCTGCACCGTGCCGCCCCCTCCCCACCATTTAAAGACCCCCCACCGATCAGCTGATCCGCGGGGGTCTTTACATTGTAGGGGGGAGGCAGATCGGCTGTTTTCTGCTTGGGGGAGAAGCAGCAGAAGCATCTCCATCTCCTCCCCCTCTTTTGAAAGGTAGGGGACGGGGCTGCAGGTGGGGCAGCTACCTGGGGTGGCAAAAACCCCAGCACTGCCCCCTGTCTGTCACTCATATCATGCAGCTCCTGGAGGTTGAGAAGGAACTTAATGCAGACTTATCTCGAGTAAGCATGCTTAGCATTAGGAGCTCAGCCAGCCTCTGAGTGCTGGCCCATGGGTAGGGTGACCCATGCAAATGTTATCTGCAAAGGGAGATTCACAGATGATAGTAATACGCAGGAAGATGGGAAGCAGTGTTAAGCATATGGAACTCATGATTTCTATCCCACTGTTATCCCCAGGAGAGCCAGTTTTGGTGTAATGGTTAAGTGTGCGGACTCTTATCTGGGAGAACCGGGTTTGATTCCCCACTCCTCCACTTGCACCTGCTAGCATGGCCTTGGGTCAGCCATAGCTCTGGCAGAGGTTGTCCTTGAAAGGGCAGCTGCTGGGAGAGCCCCTCTCCAGCCCCACCCACCTCACAGGGTGTCTGTTATGGGGGAGGAAGGGAAAGGAGATTGTGAGCTGCTCTGAGACTCTTCGGAGTGGAGGGCGGGATATAAATCCAATATCTTCTTCTTCTTCTTCCTCCCATTCTATACATGGGTCTTCTCAAATCCGTTTTATCCTCGCAACAACCCTGCAAGGTAGGTTTGCCTAGCTCAAGGTAACCCACTACATTTCATGGCTGTGGCAGGATTGGAACACAAGTTTCACAGTCCCTCTGTGGTGTAATTCATTCATTCATTCATTCATTCATTCATTCATTCATTCATTCAATCATTTCATATTCGGAGCAGTTGGGTTAAAACGGATAAAAGGAAGTACTTCTTCACCCAAAGGGTGATTAACATGTGGAATTTACTGCCACAGGAGGTGGTGGCAGCTACAAGCATAGCCAGCTTCAAGAGGGGGACTGGATAAAAATATGGAGCAGAGGTCCATCAGTGGCTATTAGCCACCGTGTGTATATATGTGTGTGTGTGTGTGTGTGTATATATATATATATATATATATATAATTTTTTTTGGCCACTGTGTGACACAGAGTGTTGGGACTGGATGGGCCATTGGCCTGATCCAACATGGCTTCTCTTATGTTCAATTCATTCATTCAGTTTACTGAATTGCCCCATCCCATCCCAAGCCGGGCTCTGGGTGATGTACAACAAATAGAAACAGTCTATGAATAAAAACAGTGAAATAATAGAAATTAAAATTTGTTGTTGTCGTTCAGTCGCACAGTCAAGTCCAACTCTTTCCGACCCGGTGGAGAAAGTCACGCCAGGCCCTCCTGTCTTTCCACCATCCTCCGAAATCTGCTCAAATTTGTGTTAGTTACATCAGTAACACTGTCCAGCCATCTCCTCTTTTGCCATCCCCTTCTTATTTTGCCTTCTGTCTTTCCCAGCATCAGGATCTTCTCCAGTGGAGTGCTCCCTTCTCATTTGGTGGCCAAAGTATCAGAGCTTCAGCATCTGACCTTCCAGGGAACAGTCAGGGTTGATTTCCCTTCGGACTGATTGGATCTTCTTGCAGTCCAAGGGGACTCTCAAGATTCTTCTCCACCACCGCAGCTCAAAAGCATCTATTCTTCTGCGCTCGGCCTTCCTTATGGTCCAGCTCTCACAGCCATACATTACTACTGGGAATACGATTGCTTTGAGTATACGGACTTTTGTTGGCATGTTGATGTCTTTCCCAGCATCAGGGTCTTCTCCAGGGAGTGCTCCCTTCTCATTTGGTGGCCAAAGTATTGGAGCTTCAGCTTCAGCATCTGACCTTCCAGGAAGCAGTCAGGGTAGATTTTCCCTTTGGACTGAATGATTTAATACAAATTAAAATAGTAGATTTCTAAAACCCTGAGGGCGCCTTGGTGGTTTTGTTCTTCAGCCAGATCACTGGAGCATATAGAGGGGTGGGGGGGGGGGAGGCCAATAAGTCTCTCCCCACACTGATTTTCTCATTGTTTCGTATGCAATTAGTAACAGAGGATGGTGTGGAATTGTTTTCTGTGGGCCCCAGAAAGGGTAGGACCAGAACCAATAGGCTGAAATTAAATCAGAAGAGTTTCCAGTTCAACATTAGGAAGAACCTGACAGAGCGGTTCTTCAGTGGAACAGGCTTCTTCAGGAGGTGGTGGGCTCTCCCTTCCTTGGAGTTTTTTAAAAACAGAGGCTAGATAGCCATCTGACAGCTATGAGGATCCTGTGAATTTAGGGGGGGCGGTATTTGTGAATTTCCTGCATTGTGCACTAGATGACCCTGTGGGGTCCCTTCCAACTCTATGATTCTATGACCCTTTACTATGCATTTTAAATGGCATGAAATATATCTCTACTACCAAAATATTCATGGTCCCTCTATTATATCCGTGTTTGCAAAATATCAGAAAGAGGATATCCCAGCCATCTGCCCCAATAAAACGCCCTCGATGGGTATTAAAATGTTTGAAAATTGTTTAATATAATAAAACTGACCACATGCTGTTAGCTGTATTAACAACTTGAATGGCGTGGCATATTTTAAAGGAGGGAGGGGTCAGATTTTTTTTTGTTTTAGCTGTGGATGTTTTAACTATTATAGTAAGTTGCCTGAAGAAATATGAGGATCGGCAGTTATGCATAGCGTAGATAAAATGTGAGACACGTGATAGTTAGACTTTTCGGGAACTGGATCATTAACTTGTGTAATTGGTATCCTTCTAGAAAAGAACATCAGAAGAGCCCTGCTGGATCAGACCAGTGAGGGTCCATCTAGTCCAGCATCCTGTCTTACTCAGTGGCCAGCCAGTTCCTCTGGAGGGCCAACAACAGAGCAAAGATGCTGAGGCCTTCATAAGAACATCAGAAGAGCCCTGCTGGATCAGACCAGGGAGGGTCCATCTAGTCCAGCCTCCTGTCTCACACAGTGGCTAACCGGTATCTTTGGAGGGCCAGCCACAGGGCATAGAGGTTGAGGCCCTCATAAGAGCATCAGAAGAGCTCTGCTGGGTCAGACCAGTGAGGGTCCATCTAGTCCAGCCTCCTGTCTCACTAGGGTTGCCAAGTCCAATTCAAGAAATATCTGGGGACTTTGGGGGTGGAGCCAGGAGACTTTGGGGGTGGAGCCAGGAGACATTGGGGCGGAGCCAAGAGCAAGGGTGTGACAAGCATAATTGAACTTCAAGGGAGTTCTGGCCACCACATTTAAAGGGACTGCACAACTTTTTAAATGCCTTCCTTCCATAGGAAATAATGAAGGATAGGGGCACCTTTTTGGGGGGCTCATAGAATTGGACCCCCTGGTCCAATCTTTTTGAAACTTGGGAGGTATTTTGGGGAGAGGTACTGGATGCTGTACTGAAAATTTGGTGCCTCTATCTCAAAAAACAGCCCCCCCCCAGAGCCCCTGATACCCGCGGATCAATTCCCCATCATTCCCTATGAGAATTGTTCATGGTGGTGCATGATGGCTGTGGGGGTGGGGCTTCCCCCGCCGGCCAGCTGGCTGGGGGAGGGGGGAAGCCTGTAAAACCAGGGGATCCCCCTCTGGGACCTGGGGATTGGGAAGCCTATGTCTCACACTGTGGCCAACCAGTTCCTCTGGAGGGCCAACAGCAGGGCAGAGAGGCCGAGGCCTTCATAAGAACACCAGAAGAGCCCTGCTGGGTCAGACCAGTGAGGGTCCATCTAGTCCAGCCTCCTGTCTCACACAGTGGCCAACCGCTTCCTCTGGAGCGCCAACAACAGGGCAGAGAGGCCAACGCCTTCCCTGATCTTGCCTTCTGGCACTTGGATTTGGAGGGTAATTTCCTCTGAACGTGAAGGTTTCCCTCAGATACCTTAACTAGTAACCACTGATAGACTTCTTCTGTCTTTTTAAGCTGGTTATACTTGTGGCCACCACGACATCCTCCGGCAGCAAATTCCAGGTTTTAATAACTCACTGTGTAAAGAAATATTTTCTCTTGCCTGTCCTGAATTTGCTGAATCTATAGAAACTGTATTATCATGTCATTCATATGAAAAGGAAAATAATTCTTTCAAAGGTGGTGGGCAGATTGCCTGCTGGGCTCTTCTGGGGACCTTTCTGATTATGGACTCCTGATTCTAGGGTTGCCAAGTCCCCTGCCTTCTCCAGCGGGGGATGCATGAGTGCGACTCAACGATGTCACCCGAAGTGATGTCATTGTGCCAGCGACATCGCTCGCGGCCGCTCTAGGCATTTCCAGGAAAACTCTATGGCACCTGTTGTACCATCAAGTTTTCCTTCCCGAATGGCTAGAGCATCTGGGGAAACCATTGAATTTCCCCGTAAACGTCTAGAGCGGCCGCCGCGCCGCTGTTGCCGGTGCGATGACATCGCTTTTGGTTGAGCAATGGGGGAGGTTCCCCCAACCAGCCCGGCTTGGGAACCTCCCGGGCGGGGGAAGCCCCACCCGAACCGGGGTCTTGGAAGCCCTACGTGATTCCCTTTTTGGAGATGCGCACCTGGCTGCCGCTGAACAGTTTGCAAAGGCCCCCTTTCCTTTGATCCTGCCAGCGGCTGGACTGTCTCACGGCTGCCCTCTCTTTCCTCTTGCAGTCAGCGTCGCCTTGTTTGAGAACTGCACGGGGTGCGTGATGTGTTCGGAGGAGAACGGCTGCACCGCCTGCCAACAGAGGCTGTTCCTGCTCATCTGGAGGGACGGGATCCGCCAGTACGGCGCATGCGTCCACGCCTGCCCACCGGGTTACTTTGGACTGCGAGGCAAAGAGCTCAACAGATGCGGAAGTAGGTGTCCAACCACGAACGGCATCTGGTCTAGCCTGCCCACTTCTCTGACAGCTGTGGCAGACTCCCGCTTGTAAGGCAGAAGGACACAGTGAGATTGGGGTGCCAACTCCAGGGCTGGGAAATCCCTCCTAAGTGGCTGTTTCCTCAGGGGAATTGATCATGGTCATCTGGAGGTTGGCTTTAATCCCAGGAGAACTTTAGTCTCCGCCTAGAGCTTGGCACCCTACGGGTATGTGGCTAAGAGTATAACACAACATAAGAACATGAGAGAAGCCAAGTTGGATCAGGCCAATGGCCCCTCCAGTCAATACTCTGGATCACACAGTGGCCATCAGGAGGTCCATGAATGGGGCCAGAACTCCAGAAGGCCCCCTCTTGCCCCCCGAAGCACAAAAAAATACAGAGCATCACTGCTCAGACAGTGTCCCATCTGTGCCTTGTGGCTAATAGCCACTGATAGACCTCCACTCCATATAAGAATGTAAGAGAAGCCATGTTGAATCATGCAGTGGCCCTTCCAGTCCAACGCTCTATGTCACACAGTGACCCAAACCCAGGGGCCATCAGGAGGTCCACCAGCAGGGCCAGAACTCCAGAAGACCTCCCCATTCTTGCCCCAGACATAAGAACATAAGAGAAGCCATGTTGAGAGCATAAGAACATAAGAGAAGAACATAGAGAAGCCAATACTGCCTTTCAGACCAGGGGTGGCCAAACTGTGGCTCGGGAACCACATGTGGCTCTTTCACACAGATTGTATGGCTCTCAAAGCCCCCACTGACCATCAGCCAGCTTGGAGAAGACATTTCTCTCTTTAAATCACTTATCCAAGCCAGCCAGTGGCTTGAAGAATTAATTTAAAGTTGCTTTCTTTCCACTCTTCCCTCCCCCATTTATTTTCCTCCCTCCCTGCTCTTAAACATTTGACATTCATGTCTTGTGGCTCTCAAACATCTGTTTATTCTGTGTGGCTCTTACACTGTAAGTTTGGCCACACCTGTTTAAGACCAACAAAGTTTTATTCAGGCTCTGAGCCTTCACACGCATGCAGGTTTTGTTAAAACGGGTAGGATTCCACCCTGTTTGACAAAGTGTCCATGCACACGAAAGCTCACAGCTTGAATGAAACTTAGTTGTTCTTAAAGGTGCTATTGGATTCTAACCTTTGTCGCTGAAGAAACGAAGGCTATACCCAGATCTAAACTTGTGGATCTTAATGGTGCCACTGGATTCAAACTTGGGTATATAGAAGAGAAGAGACTGGATTTATACCTCACCCTTCACAAAAAACACAGAGCATGACTGCCCAGACAGTGTCTCCTCTGTGCCTTGTGGCTAAGAGCCACTGATAGAGGGAAGAGCCAGTCTGGTGTAGCGGTTAAGTGTGCGGAATCTTATCTGGGAGAACCGGGTTTGATTCCCCACTCCTCCCCTTGCACCTGCTTGAATGGCCTTGGGTCAGCCAGAGCTCTCTTATCTGGGAGAACCGGGTTTGATTCCCCACTCCTCCCCTTGCACCTGCTGGAATGGCCTTGGGTCAGCCAGAGCTCTCTTATCTGGGAGAACCGGGTTTGATTCCCCACTCCTCCACTTGCAGCTGCTGGAATGGCCTTGGGTCAGCCATAGCTCTCTTATCTGGGGAGAACCGGGTTTGATTCCCCACTCCTCCACTTGCAGCTGCTGGAATGGCCTTGGGTCAGCCAGAGCTCTCTTTATCTGGGAGAACCGGGTTTGATTCCCCCACTCCTCCCCTTGCAGCTGCTGGAATGGCCTTGGGTCAGCCAGAGCTCTCTTATCTGGGAGAACCGGGTTTGATTCCCCCTCCTCCCCTTGCAGCTGCTGGAATGGCCTTGGGTCAGCCAGAGCTCTCTTATCTGGGAGAACCGGGTTTGATTCCCCACTCCTCCACTTGCACTGCTGGAATGGCCTTGGGTCAGCCAGAGCTCTCTTATCTGGGAGAACCGGGTTTGATTCCCCATTCCTCCACTTGCACCTGCTGGAATGGCCTTGGGTCAGCCAGAGCTCTCTTATCTGGGAGAACCGGGTTTGATTCCCCACTCCTCACTTGCACCTGCTGGAATGGCCTTGGTCAGCCAGAGCTCTCTTATCTGGAGAACCGGGTTTGATTCCCCCACTCCTCCACTTGCACCTGCTGAATGGCCTTGGGTCAGCCAGAGCTCTCTTATCTGGGAGAACCGGGTTTGATTCCACACTCCTCCCCTTGCAGCTGCTGGAATGGCCTTGGGTCAGCCATAGCTCTCTTATCTGGGAGAACTGGGTTTCATTCCCCACTCCTCCACTTGCAGCTGCTGGAATGGCCTTGGGTCAACCATAGCTCTCTTATCTGGGAGAACCGGGTTTGATTCCCCACTCCTCCACTTGCACCTGCTGGAATGGCCTTGGGTCAGCCAGGAGCTCTCTAATCTGGGAGAACCGGGTTTGATTCCCCACTCCTCCCCTTGCAGCTGCTGGAATGGCCTTGGGTCAGCCATAGCTCTCTTATCTGGGAGAACCGGATTTCATTCCCCACTCCTCCACTTGCAGCTGCTGGAATGGCCTTGGGTCAACCATAGCTCTGGCAGAGGTTGTCTTTGAGAGAGCAGCTGCTGTGAGAGCCCTCTCAGCCCCACCCACCTAACAGGGTGCCTGTTGTGGGGGAGGAAGGCAAAGGAGATTGTGAGCTGCTCTGAGACTCTTCGGAGTGGAGGGCGGGATATAAATCCAATATCTTCATCTACCTCACAGGGTGTCTGTTGTGGGGGAGGAAGGGAAAGGAGATTGTGAGCCGCTCTGAGACTCTTCGGGAGTGGAGGGCGGGATATAACTCCAATAGCTTCATCTACCTCACAGGGTGTCTGTTGTGGGGGAGGAAGAGAAAGGAGATTGTGAGCCGCTCTGAGACTCTTCAGAGTGGAGGGTGGGATATAAATCCAATATCTTCATCTTCTTCTTCACTAACCAAAGGAGTCTCAGAGTGGCTTGCAATCTCCTTTCCCTTCCCCTCCCCGCAACAGACACCCCTGGGAGGTAGGTGGGGCTGAGAGAGCTCTCCCACAACTACTCTTGAGCAGAACAGCCTTGAGAGAACCGGGAGCTGACCCAAGGTCACATCAGCAGCTGCAAGTGGAGGAGTGGGGGAAGCAAACCCAGTTCTCCCAGATAAGAGTCTGTGCACTTAACCACTACACCAAACTGGCTGACTATAGGTAGAGGGGGGTGGGTTTAATTGCCAAGAAAAGCTAATTGGAGTCAAAATGCATAAGTAATTGAGGAATAAGTATGGCCAGGGCCTTTTCTGTAGCAGGAACTCTTTTGCATATTAGGCCACACCCCTGGTGTAGCCAGTCCTTCTGGAGTTTACAGTAGCCCTGTAGGAACAACCTTGTAAGCTCTTGAAGATTGGCTGCATGGGGGGGAGTGGCTTAATATGCAAAGGAGTTCCTGCTACAAAGAAAGCCCTGACTATAGCTAAGGTTGGATTAACAGTTAGTAAGACCCTGTGCATGGCAAGCAAAATTAGCATGCCGATAATAAAAGAGTTAGCAACAGATCTATCGTCGTGGTGGCTTTTTTGTAGCAGGAGCTCCTTTGCATATTAGGCCACACCCCTCTGATGTAGCCAATCCTCTAAGAGCTCCCAGGGCTCTTATTACAGGGTCTACTGTAAGGTCCAGGAGGATTGCTACATCGGGCTGTGTGGCCTGATATGCAAAGGAGTTCCTGCTACAGAAAAAAAGCGCTGATCTTTGTGAACTAGTTACTTAGATGAAAGGCGGGATGCTGTTGCTCAATACCTCCACACAACTCTCAGAGTGCCTGGTGCTTCTGCTGATCCACTCCACAAGGGAGCAGAGGAGGACTGAGCCAGGCGCTCTCTCTCGGAGCCGACTTCCTTGTCGCAAAGCCTCACCGACTGTCGCTTCTCATCTCCCCCCTCTACACCCCCCCCCCCCCCGCAGAGTGCAGGTCCCCCAGCTGCGAGAGCTGCTTCAGCAAAGATTTCTGCATGAAATGCAAAGAGCACTTCTTCTGCACAAAGGGAAATGCTTCAGCGCGTGCCCACCGGAGACCCTGGCCCAGTCCAGCACCAGGGAATGCCAAGGTAAGCCACTTCTGCTCCTTGGGGAAATAGGACCGACATGCCCCAACCCCCACTGTTAGACCCCGGGCCCTGCTCCTTCCACAAGGCAGGAGGAACAGGAGGGATTTGTGCCTGTGCTCCAGGTAGGAACTGGACAGGCTTTGCTGGATTGGGAGGGCAGGACCATAATCAAGGCTTCTTTGTAGGAGAAGAAGAAAAAGATATTGGAATTATATCCCGCCCTCCACTCTGAATCTCAGAGTCTCAGACTGGCTCACAATCAAGTGTCAAGTGGCACTCCCAAGCCACCAAACATGGCTTTTCAAGGGGAGTAGAACACCATCCAACACTGCAGAATTCTCAAGACCCAAATCTGCTTGCTTTTGGGCTATTTTAGTGAAGCTGTCTTATACTGATCAGACCCTTGGTCCGTCAAGGTCAATATTGTCTGCTCAAAACTGGCAGCAGCCCTCCTGGGTCTCAGGCAGAGGTCTTTCCCATCACCTACTAACCAGAGATGTTGGGGATTGAACCTGGGACCTTCTGCATGCTGAGCAGAGGCTCTTCCCCTGAGCCATGGCTCCTCTTCCTGGCTCTCCAGGGTCTCAGGCTGAGGTCTTTCCCATCTCCTCCCGCCTGGTCCTTTTAACTGGAGATGCCGGGGATTGAACCTGGGACATTCTGCATGCCAAGCAGAGGCTCTTCCCCTGAGGCCTACGGCTCCTCCTCCTGGCTCTCCAGGGTCTCAGGCTGAGGTCTTTCCCATCACCTCCTACCTGGTCCTTTTAACCGGAGATTGGTGGGGATCTGAACCTGGGACCTTCTGCATGCCAAGCAGAAGACTCTTCCCCTGAGCCATGGCTCCTCCTCCTGGCTCTCCAGGGCCTCAGGCTGAGGTCTTTCCCATCACCTACTGCCTGAAGATGCTGGGGATTGAACTTGGGACCTTCTGCATGCCAAGCAGAGGCCCTTCCACTGAGCCACGGCTCCCCCTCCTGGCTCTCCAGGATCTCAGGCTGAGGTCTTTCCCATCACCTTCTACCTGGTCCTTTTAATGGGATATGCTGGGGATTGAATTTGGGACCTTTCTACATGTCAAGTAGAGGCCCTTCCACTGAGCCATGGCTCCCCCTCCTGGTTCTCCAGGACCTCAGGCTGAGGTCTTTCCCATCACCTACTGCCTGGAGATGCTGGGGGATCGAACTTGGGACCTTCTGCATGCCAAGCAGAGGCCCTTCCACTGGCCACGGTTCCCCCTCCTGGCTCTCCGAGATCTCAGGCTGATGTCTTTCCCATCACCTCCTACCTGGTCCTTTTAATGGGATATGCTGGGGATTGAACTTGGGACCTCTGCATGCCAAGCAGAGGCTCTTACACTCTAGCCATGGGTCCTCCTCCTGGCTCTTCTGGGTCTCAGGCAGAGGTCTTTCACCTCACCTCCTCCCTGGTCCTTTCAACTGGAGATGCCGAGGATTGAACTTGGGACCTTCTGTACATCAAACAGAGGCTCCGCCACAGAGCCACATGTGACCCAGCCTGCTCTTGCTGAGAGCGTGGTTAGATTGGCCCACCTGATTATGACCACAAGTTGTTGAGCAAGCCACGTTCGAGGAACATTTGTCAGTACAAAGGTGGGCCAAAATCTGGCCAAGTCAGCCACTCAGGATCTGTTTGGGAGTGCCAGGGCTGGTCTGGTCTTGCTTTAAGGGATTGCCTTCTTTCTCTCCTCCCCCTCCCAGAAAAGTGCGAGATGGGTCCTTGGAGCCTTTGGAGCCCCTGCACAAACCAGGGTCAGACCTGCGGCTGCAAGTGGGGCATGACTACGAGGGTCCGATGAGGTCATCAGGAGTAGAGCAAAGAGGAGTCTGCCGCCTGCCCGACATTGTCAGAGTCCAGGAAATGCCGAATGAGAAACGCTGCCTGGAGGTGAGGAATTTACATTTCAGACTTGTGCACCCTCAATTTGCCTTGGGCCACGCAGAGGAAAGTAGGGTTCCCAAGTCTTACTCAGAAAATAGCTGGGGATTTTAATAATAATAATAATAATTTTTATTTATATCCCGCCCCTCCCGCCGGAGCAGGCTCAGGGCGGCTCACAGATATGGAAGTACCATGATTACATTTAGTACATTATACTTGTAAAATACATTAAAATACGTTAAATAAATAATTAGTTCAAACCATTACAATTAAGGTGCTACAATGCGAACATATTCCGATGTATATCAGATCGGCTAGGTGTCATTTCAGGATTCAATCTTGTAGGCCATTTGAAAAAGGCTAGGTTTTGCAGGCCCTGCGGAACTGATTATAGTCTCGCAGGGCTCGAACCTCGGCTGGTAGTTGGTTCACCAATGAGGAGCAGCCACCGCGAAGGCCTGCTCCCGGGTGGGTGGGGGTGAATCCAGGAGACTTTCACATTCCTTACAAATAAATAAATAGAAATACAGCAGTGCAGTTCCCCTGAATACAGTCTTCATTTCCTCATCCTCCAGAAGCTGCTCAACCTCTCTCTCTCCCCCCCCTCCCCTACCCTCTCCCTCCCTCTCTCTCTCTCTCTCTCTCACACACACACCCACAGCAGCCAAAACAAACAGTTTGCAAGCACACACTTTTGTAATCTTACCGGGGCAATTTACTCACGGGGTTGTTGAATGTAACTATCTGCTGTATATTCAACCAAGTTTTTCAGACTAACACAAGGAAACCAAAGGCTCTAGTTTACTATTTACTCCCTTATTTTACGGGGCATATGACTTCTGAAAGGAATATAAAACAAACGGAGGGACTGGCCTAGTTTCTCTTTCTTACGGCTTCACAGCCCACTGGGTGCAGCCGCCGTTGTTCTGCCAGCTTGTCCTGCCCCCATTCAGCCTGGCTCCTACAGATTTAAAGGCACCCACAACTTCCCAAAAGCAAGCAGTTTCCAAGCTTCTTCTAACCTTTCAGGTGAAAAGGCACATGGTAGCTGTTAGGGCGGGGCTTTCTTCCCACCGGCCTGCTGACAGGAGGCTGGAAGGAGTCTGCAAAATTGGGGAATGCCCTGCTGGGTCCTGGGAATTGGCAAGCCTACAGGAAAGGAACAGGTGGAGTTAACCCTTCAATGTTCACCCCCCTCCTGTATAAAGTACATATTTGCTCTTTTTAATGGGGTTGCCAATCCTCAGGTGGGGGCAGGGGATCCTTCGGTTTGGAGGCCCTCCCCCTGCTTCAGAGTCATCGGAAAGCAGCAGGGTGTGTGGGGGGGGAAAATGACAACTGGGCACTCCATTATTCCGTATAGAGACCAATTCCCATAGGGTATAATGAGTATTAATCTGTGGGTATCTGGGGTGCAGAGTGTTAAAGCTGCAGTAATGCAGTCCTAAGCTCTGCTCACGACCTGAGTTCGATCCCCGGCGGAAGCTGGGTTTTCAGGTCGCCGGCTTGAGGTTGACTCTGTTAGGGAAACTGCTCTCAAAATGAGATTGGGGAATTAGATTGAGAGACAGCTGGCCCTAAAAAGGAATCTTTGTTATCAATTGTATACCAGGCTCAACCGTTCAGAGAGTCAATGCTCAATAAGAGACTCTGATTTAATAAAATCAATTGTGGTTTATTTGAAACAATATTTCTTTCATACAAGGTAAAAATACAAAACACTCACACATTCACACAGGTCTAAGAAATATAGATAGATCAATAGGGGAACATATATGGATAAACAGACAGGGTAATATTTACCATCGTAGTCTTCCAGGAAGGTTTCCAATGGCGACTTAAGAGGACAGGGGAAATGGACCCAACACTGTGGCCAGAATTGGGGATGGATCTAGACAGCGGGTAATAGGGGTTGCTGAATAGAAAGCACACATGAGTGGAGTTGGGTCAGAGGTTAAATAGGCTTCCTCAGACCCTTAGGGACTGGGAGGTCCAAGGGAGGAGAGATGGGAGGTTCAAGAAGGCTGGACATTCCTTACTGACACCTAATTGGATGCCTGCTTTGGCCAATGAACTTCACCTTAGTCCAGTGAACCTGGAAATTTCCAAGCTGCAATGTTGCCTGGGTTGGCCCCAGGGTACTTAGACTGGAGTAAGAATGGGAATGGCTGGATACTTAAGTTTAAATGGGATTAACTAGGAGGGTGACAATAGGTAATCAAATGCTGGCCTAGGTACCACCCGGGTTAGACAAAAGACTTGATGAAGACAGGAGATGTCCTTCCTCTTTCTCATCTTCTGCTGGGCAAGATTTATTGTTCTGGCATTGCTGAGCAATTAGGACCAACAGTTGAGCTATTAATCCATTCTTAAAACAGATGGGTTGCTTGCAGGCTCAGGGTGTGTACGTGTGACTTTCCCACTAAGAAGGAATGAGTTCAGCCTGGCAGGGTAAGCTTGGGTCAGGAAAGCAAGCTGGATTCTGCTGTTGTTAGCTCTAGGTCCATGGAGCCAGGCTGGAAACATGGTGGCTTCTTCCACTGCAGTGGCCAAGACTGGGCACACAAGGAGCAGCTGGAGCATGTCTGTAGTTCTGGCTACCACTCTTCAGAGATGTAGAATGCAAAGCTGCCATATAAGCCTTAGAAAGTGTAAGCAAAGTCCACTTCTTAGAGCAGATGTGTGAGAGTCAAATCTCCAGGCACCCTGGCAACCATGCTGGTGATCATGATGTTCACATGTATGAAAAGTAGGGGGCTTTTCCTCACAGTTCCCCCCCTCAAGACCTACGTCACCATCTGGTGGCGAGGTCTTGCAATAACACAATGTCCATCTGTAGTTGACAGGCGGCGAGTCCACGTAGCTTCAGGTGTCTATCGGGGTGTACCGTCTATCTAAAAAGGTTGGAGCCACTATCTAAACTACTCAAAAATTAATTTGGAAAATATTCCAATAGGCCAAAGGTTCCTTCCTTTGAATACTACGATGCAGGGATAACAGGCATTGGCAACGTTGTAGGGCATACAGTATTAAAACACAGGGTTACAATCATTGAAATAAAAGTTGAGTTCATAAAATCATTACTGCCATTTAAACCAGATAAATAACAAGAATTGATCTATAAATCACACACAATCATGACAATAATTGATTAGGAAAACACACAGGTACATTAGAGTTCATGGTTACAAGTGAATCCATATCTTAATCTTGAGTCTTCTTTTCTTCTTCTCCCCCCCTTGATAAGCTTCTTATACTGGGGTTTGAAGAGGATCTTCTTCCAGGTACCTATTGGGTATGTGAAAGTCCTAGTGGAGAGTGAACTAAAGAGTCTTCCCACCCCCCCTAGCACCCAGCGAAATCTGTCTTTATTGTTGCTAAAAGGGAGTCTTCCTGTAACCCAGCATGTAATTGGCAATGGTGCTTTTCTGCCTGTATCACTGATGGTCCATAGAGCAACAGTGGGCTTTGAGGAAAGAACCAAAAAGGAACCAAAAACATTCACACATGACAACATGGAGATGATTCTGTACCAGAGTAGGGAGCAGTGACAGCAGATCAAAAATGCATACATTCAACCATGAAGAAAGGAATCTTAAAAAGCTATTAGTGAAGTGTCCTCCTGTCCAGAGTATGGTGACCAGTGAGCTTTTACGTCACAAGCTTACATATGTCATGTTAGGGGCCTGCATTGGGCAGGTTTGCCTTATTACATTAAACATTCAGGATTTCAGGAGGCTTTTTCCTTGTCAAGAAAGGAAGGTAACATACACAATACAGAAAACACAACCCAAAATATTCTTTGTTGCAACATAAAACTTAAAATAAAACATTGTGCACAATCCAGGAAAATGACCATAGTTTGGGGCGTCCCCCATATGATGAAAATAGTTCCATAAAGAAGAGACAAAAGAAAACCTTTGCTATAGCTTTGGAATATAATAAATTGTCAAAACAATATAAAAACTTCAAAAACAAAAACTGAGGCCTCAATAGAACAATGCTAGCTAGCTTTATATGAGAGGGATCATACCCAAAATGACAGGTGAGCTAGAGCAGAGAAATTAAAAACCTGGACATAAGTGAGCTGATCAGGTCCCACTAAATCCAGTTTTTCTCTGGGCTAGTTCAGCTGAAACGATCTCACCTGTGAGCAGATTTCAACAAAAACTTAACAAAACCAGAACTCTGAAAAGCAACATAATGGTTACACATACATAAAACAATTCTTAACAGGACTATCAACAATTAGAACTACTGAGCATGCATTAGATTTGATTTGCAGGTCCAGATTCCCTGCACATCTATATTGAAAGAAAAGATGAGCAAACTTAACAAAACAGTTACAACATCCTAGAAATCAAATTATGGTTAATTCACCTTGACAAACACATTAAACAATTCATAAAAAGAGAAAAGATGGGGCATTTGTAGTACCAAGAGAAAAATGCTTAGTTGTTGCAAGGGCAAGTCAAAAGAAAGACTTGAAGCACGAAAGCATATCCCTTGAAGGAGAAACCTTTTATGGAGTAAAAGGCAAAACTAAGATGATGGCACAATGCTCCAGGTTTAAGGCTTGTGCCAGAGAACGATTTTCCTCTGTGCATACACAGAGTGCAAAGAATGTGTTGCTGGAAGGCAACATGCTGTCAGAAATACCAAGTAGACCAACATTTGAACATGATACAACAAGACTTGAATTGGGGAGCATTAATAGGCTCAGCCAACTGGTTATAGATGCCAAAAATAACACAAAAGGACATTTAGTAGCAAGAAGAAAATCATGATTAGAAATGAACCCTGAGGAATCTACATTAAGAATCTAACAAGTTATTGCTCATTTCCTTGAGAACATGGAAAATAGAAAAGGGTTTTCGCTCAGAGAAAGTCTAGCTCTAACAAGATATATATTATAGGTGGAGGCAGAACCATCCATTGGTCATTATATTACTTAAGACCAATCAAAGATACTGAGCCCACAAGTTGGGGCCTCTTAAGAACATGCGGATACCTCTTTCCACAGGCAGACAGTATTAAATTAGAGTTAAAACTCAAGATTCACCAAATAGCTAAAAGGGAAGATTGATGATGCAAATGGCATTCAGAGAGAAAATGAAGATATCAATAGTTGAAGTACATTTGAGGAATCCGAATTTCTAATGGAGACCAAGAGCTTTCAGGAATTCTGCCAACAACCAGAGTATTAGTTCTTGAGGCTTAAGAGAGAAAAAGCACAGGGAGAGGGTAATTTTACCCCAAGGAAGTGTACAGATGTCCTATACTTCTTGTAGGAACCAAAATTGGTGAGATAAAATTTTCTGAGCTCCAATGTTTAGCAAAGGGCCTATAGATTGCAAAGCATTTTCCTTGTACTACAAAGCACTGGGAATGCCCAATAGACTTTGAGGAGCAATTTCCTAAAAGTGTTTCCCTTAAAATTAAAAGCTACAAAACCTGAGTATAGGAGAGATTGGTACCAGTCACTAGAAAAAATATTTTAAGACCTAAAAGGTGCAGCAAAAATAAATAACAGAAAGAAAGCTTCTAATCTAAGAGAACTCTTAGTATTAGGGCAGTTTACAGACAGAGGATTTTCTCTAGCAGAGAAGGATTGGCTGTAAGTAGAGCTGTGGGATGCCAGCTCCAGGCTGGAGATTTCTAGAAATTTGGGTCAAATTTGAAAATCACAAGGCATGCAGTCCATTTCCTTGGACACTTATTTCCTCCAGAGGCTTAGCCTCAATGTACTGGGGGAAAGGCTATGATTTTGGGAGAGACCTCCAGGTCTCACCTGGAGACTGGCGACCTTACAAAAACACAGTAGTATGCACATCTTCCATCCAGGTATTTCTCTGGCTGGGAAGAGGCTGTCTCTGTGAGAGACTGCAATATTTAAAAAAAGTTTGGTAATGAAAAACTTTTGAAATTACATCTTTTTGGACCCAAAATCAGAAGATGGGAATTCAAAATAGCACAAAATACCTCAACTGTATTTCCACACTATTTCCACCCTCCCCCCCTAGATGTGAAAGGAGGGGGAGGTTTTAACAGACAAACCAAAATTCCTTCCCTCTTGGATGAAGTTTAGCTTAACAAAAGGCTAAAAACAGACACAATGGATTTGGCCAGTACTCTCTTATCTGACCCTGATAAGTTTTTACAAAGAAAGGTGAAGAAGAGGAAAATAATGAGCTTTCTGCCTGGGTGGGGCTCAAAATTGTAACTCTTTTCCCAGTTTCCTTGACTCAAGCTGAATTTGGCTGAGTTTATTTCAAGAGGGTCTGCATGAGATTTGCCAATCAGTACTACATTAGTTGTTGCTGGAGGTTCTCCTTTCTGTACTTTCAAATTTAAATGACAGACTTGCCCATTTGAGGTTAGCTGTCTTGTGTTGCTGTGACCTTTGAGAAGGAGAGGCAACACCTCTTATATTACAAACACTGAATTTGATCTCTTCTGAGGCTCTGCAAGAAAACTTTCCTAGCCAGCCATCCACTGGAAGATACTGGGACAAAAAGTTCTTTACAAGAATGGTGGCAAACAAAAACTGTGGTTCCTCTTGCCACCGGCTAGTCATAGGTCTATCTCATTTTCATGGGGGAAAGAAGTCTGGGGCTGCACAGCTGGGTTTGCCCCGCCATATTTCCTTTTATCCTGCACTTCCAGAATTTCCAGTCTCCTCTCTGTGGCCCTGCAAGACTCCAGGACATGTTGCAGGAGACTGGCAGTTTCCTTTTCTTTACTAGCTTCTAACTTTTGCTGAAGTTCCTGATTTTTCTCAGCAAGCTTTTGGATTTCTAAATCCTTTTCATGAGTAGGATTTGTAAGTTTCCCTACCCTTTCCTTATTAGGGAAATTTTCCAAAGCAGTAGCTTTGGGGAAGCTACCTCCATTTTCTGCAAACCCTGTGGCATTGGGAGCCATGTGCCCTGGTGGCTTCATGGCTTCTGAAAGTGCAGCAAGTAGCACATGTGTGGGCTGCTTATCAAATTGCTTCATGTCTGCTCCAGTGGCTCTAAGCTGGGACCAAGCTGCCATTCTGACTTTGTCTCGAGGGGTCCGCTGAGGCCAGGGTTGCCCAGAGGCTGACTGCGTCTGCCTAGGAGCATAAGCCTGCTTGTGAAGGGGAACCTTTGGGGCAAGCTGGGGATGGCAAGAAGAGCTGGAACCAAAGCCAGTGTTTTGGAACTTCCAGTTCTGGCTTTCTTTTCCATGCCCGTCCTGTTCCTGATTCCAGTAAACAGGGTACTGGCCTTTTCTATTTAATTGTGCTTGAGTGAGCTGTGTTTCTAAAACAGCAGCCTTCTTCTCAGATTCTTGGGCATGCTTTAAAGCATTCTCCAGTCTCCATTTGGCCTCATGGAGAGAGTGGGTTAAATTTTGTTTGTCTATTAGGTACTCATATCTCTCAGCCCTGAACCTTTCTACCTCCTTCTCATAAGTTTTTAACCTAGCTTCTGTCTTTCTAAGCTCAGAGGATACCTGTTTTTGCTGTTCTTCTCTCAATCTTGTCCTTTCTTCCTCATGAGTTTCCAGCATTTGCTTTACTTTGGCCTCATGACTCATGAGAATCTGCTCTTTCTCTGCTGCATAGGCCTGGAGCATGAGTTCCTTCTCTGCCACATGGCTTTGAAACTCCTGCTTCAGCACTGATGCATGGCTTTTAAGAGTTTGTTCTAGTTCTTGTTCCTTTAATTCTAACTGTTGCTCTTGTTTCTTAACTTGTTCCCTAAGCTGTCTGTTCACATTGGAGCTTTCCTGCAAGGCTAGGAACAGACCCCATGATGCGAAAAGATCTCTTTTTCCTGGCTTGATCTTTTTCTGAGCACATTGGTCCTCAAACGTGTCTCGAAAGAATTGGAGGGGGTCAGGGTTCTTAAAAACTCCTGCTTTCCAAGGGTTGTCTCCCTTCTTCACAAGCCACTTCTCTAGCTTGGGAAGCTCCTGTTCTTTCTTGGCCAATGCCATAGCTTACACTTTAGTTCCTCTCAAAGTCCTAACTTTACTTGCAGGGCTGGTTTTCCTGCACTGTTAGGTGCCTAACCACAGGCCACCAATTAACTGATGCAGGAGCCTTCCCTGGCACTTTTCCTGCTTATTGGGGAGTAAAGAACTTGCAGGACACCTCTGTGTGCCTCACAAGTAAAGGAGGGAGTTGCAGGACCTTCCTTAGTTCTCTGCAACACTAACAAATGTTTGTGGCATGGGCTTATGGCCTTGCACACATTGTTGAGCTCCTCAGGAGGGGCTTTTCTCTAGCCTCTGCCTCCAAACAAATCAAAAGTTTTAAAAGTCTCAGAGCCTGAGCTTTTCCTCTGTTGGCCCTAAGCAAAAGGGAAATTTTTCGGCTGGGAAGATTGCCTATCTCCTCAGACCCGGGACAAATTTTTAACCCTAAAGGAGAGCTTCTTGCTCCTTCCACTAAATTCTCTTAAAGGCACAGCCAAGTGAAAGAACTAGCAGCATATTTCCAGATGCTTCCTGGCTCCTATGTGCTATTTTACACCTGGGCTGGCAACTTTACTTATGTTCCCTTTTTTTGTTTTGCCTACTGCCAATCTCTGATTGCGCTTCGGCTTGGGTTTAGGGGGCAGCGAGCCAATCCTATGATTGCGTCTCGGCCAGAAAAGGGAGCCACGAGCCGACCCAACGATCGCGTCTCGGGCGAAATTTTAGGCAACGAGCCGACCCAACGATCGCGTCTCGGCCAGAAAAGGGAGCCACGAGCCGACCCAACGATCGCGTCTCGGGCGAAAGGGAGCCACGAGCCGACCCAACGGTCGCGTCTTCGGGCAAAAGGGAGCCACGAGCCGACCCAACGATCGCGTCTCGGGCAAACAAAATAAAAAGTTGCCCAGCAGTCAGATTGCAGCGGTCCTACGACCCACCTGCCTTCTTGACTGTCGGGTGCCTTAGACTAGCCTTGGCCTAGACTCGTGTAAGGACTTGGGTGTGTGTGTGCAAGTGTCTGAGTGTGTATGTAGTGTGTGTGCACTACGCTCTAAAGAAAAGGGAGAAGGGAAGGGTGCTCTATCCAGATCTTAACAGCTCTGACCTATCCTGACATTCCCTCCCACGATAGACGCGTTTAGAAAGGCCTCGGGACGGCGGCCAGGCTTCACGGGACTTCCCCCTTGCGTTCTATCGGGCTCAGTCCTCTTTCGAGGGGTCTGGCCTCCTAGGGGCGGCTGAGAAGTCCAACGCTGAATGATAGAAATGGGAGTAGCCCAACCCACAATTATATAGAGATGCTCGCTAGAGCCGTTCACACAGAACTCATTCACTCAATCACTCACACAATAGCCTCCCTAGCAAGACTGTTTGAACGGTGCAACCCTACGTCTGTCTGTATGAAGACACGCGTGTCGACTCGCGTGTGTTCCTACAAACAGGATAATGCCAACGCTTTCTCCACCAATTTCTGTTAGGGAAACTGCTCTCAAAATGAGATTGGGGAATTAGATTGAGAGACAGCTGGCCCTAAAAAGGAATCTTTGTTATCAATTGTATACCAGGCTCAACCGTTCAGAGAGTCAATGCTCAATAAGAGACTCTGATTTAATAAAATCAATTGTGGTTTATTTGAAACAATATTTCTTTCATACAAGGTAAAAATACAAAACACTCACACATTCACACAGGTCTAGGAAATATAGATAGATCAATAGGGGAACATATATGGATAAACAGACAGGGTAATATTTACCATCGTAGTCTTCCAGGAAGGTTTCCAATGGCGACTTAAGAGGACAGGGGAAATGGACCCAACACTGTGGCCAGAATTGGGGATGGATCTAGACAGCGGGTAATAGGGGTTGCTGAATAGAAAGCACACATGAGTGGAGTTGGGTCAGAGGTTAAATAGGCTTCCTCAGACCCTTAGGGACTGGGAGGTCCAAGGGAGGAGAGATGGGAGGTTCAAGAAGGCTGGACATTCCTTACTGACACCTAATTGGATGCCTGCTTTGGCCAATGAACTTCACCTTAGTCCAGTGAACCTGGAAATTTCCAAGCTGCAATGTTGCCTGGGTTGGCCCCAGGGTACTTAGACTGGAGTAAGAATGGGAATGGCTGGATACTTAAGTTTAAATGGGATTAACTAGGAGGGTGACAATAGGTAATCAAATGCTGGCCTAGGTACCACCCGGGTTAGACAAAAGACTTGATGAAGACAGGAGATGTCCTTCCTCTTTCTCATCTTCTGCTGGGCAAGATTTATTGTTCTGGCATTGCTGAGCAATTAGGACCAACAGTTGAGCTATTAATCCATTCTTAAAACAGATGGGTTGCTTGCAGGCTCAGGGTGTGTACGTGTGACTTTCCCACTAAGAAGGAATGAGTTCAGCCTGGCAGGGTAAGCTTGGGTCAGGAAAGCAAGCTGGATTCTGCTGTTGTTAGCTCTAGGTCCATGGAGCCAGGCTGGAAACATGGTGGCTTCTTCCACTGCAGTGGCCAAGACTGGGCATACAAGGAGCAGCTGGAGCATGTCTGTAGTTCTGGCTACCACTCTTCAGAGATGTAGAATGCAAAGCTGCCATATAAGCCTTAGAAAGTGTAAGCAAAGTCCACTTCTTAGAGCAGATGTGTGAGAGTCAAATCTCCAGGCACCCTGGCAACCATGCTGGTGATCATGATGTTCACATGTATGAAAAGTAGGGGGCTTTTCCTCACAACTCAGCCTTCCATCTTTCCGAGGTCGGTCAAAGGAGTCCCCAGCTTGCTGGGGGGAAAGTGTAGATGACTGGGGAAGGCAATGGCAAACCACCCCAGAAAAAGTCTGCCATGAAAATGTGAAAGCAATGTCACCCCAGAGTTGGAAACAACTGGTGCTTGACAGGCGACCTTTCCTTTCCTATCTGGGGCTCTGGGGAGCTTTTTTTGGGGGGGGGGGTTTGAGGTAGAGGCACCAGATTTGCAGCATAGCATCCAGTGCCTCTCCTCAAAAGACCTTCCAAGTTTCAAAAAGATTGGACCAGGGGGCCCAATTCTGTGAGCCCCCAAAGAAGGTGCCCCTATCCTTCATGATTTCCAATGGAGGGAAGGCATTTAAAAGGTGCGCGGTTCCTTAAATTTGATGGCCAGAACTCCCTTTGGAGTTCAGTCGTAATTGTCATAGGAAGGAAGGAAGGAAGGAAGGAAGGAAGGAAGGAAGGAAGGAAGGAAGGAAGGAAGGAAGGAAGGAAGGAAGGAAGCTGGGTTCTTTTTAAGCCCTACTTTTTAAATGCTAAAAGCCGAGCCACTTCTAAATAGTAAAACAAAGTGGAGGCTGAAGGGTTAAATCTCCTTTTCCTTCTGTGAATGGCCCCAAGGCAAACTGAGGCTTCAGGGACCTGCAGTTTTCATGTTATTTGACAGAGGTCTCCACACTTTGTGCCCAGCTCACCAAACCTGAGATTCAGGGCTGAGTCGATAATTAACTCTTCGTCTCCTGGTCCAGAGCTCTGTCCTTTGCACCATACGGGCTTCCTGTGGAGTCATCCAGCGTGGTTTGCCCTCTTGTCTTTTTGTCTAGAAAGACCTCATCACCCAGTGCTGCTTGCAAATTTCTTTCTAGCAGCTTGCTGGGTCCTGACAGAAGGCACCAGGCTGAATTAGCCAGGCCGTTCAGTTCCTAACGGGGGCAGATGGATCTGGGGAGTCGCAGAATCACCTGCGCAAGTCTGCAAACGGGGATCCAATAGGCGTCTGCTTTGTTTAGGAAGTCCTGTGTGGAAGGGTGTCGGAACAAAGGATCCAGATGGTCTGTTTCAGCTCCATGATTGCAATGGAAGATTAGGCCTGTGCGGTGTCGGGTTGCCAAGTCCAATTCAAGAAATGTCTGGGGACTTTGGGGGTGGAGCCAGGAGGCATCGGGGCGGAGCCAGGAACAAGGGTGTGACAAGCATAATTGAACTCCAAGGGAGTTCTGGCCATCACGTTTAAAGGGACAGCACGCCTTTTAAATGTCTTCCTTCCATAGGAAATAATGAAGGATAGGGGCACCTTCTTTTGGGGCTCAAAGAATTGGACCCCCTGGTCCAATCGTTTTGAATCTTGGGAGGTACTTTGGGGAGAGGTACTAGATACTATACGGAAAATTTGGTGCCTCTGCCTCAAAAAACAGCTCCCCCAGAGCCCCCGAAACCTCCAGATCAATTCCCCATTATACCCTATGAGAATCGATCTCATAGGGAATAATGAAGTGCTCAGCAGACGTTTCCCTCCCCCCCACACACCTTTTCTGGGGACTCTGAAGCGAGGGATTGGCCTCTCTACTCACGAGTTGCTGCCAACTTTTTCAAAGTAACACAGACACACCATCCCAAGAGGAAGCCTTTCAATCGGAGACTGAAGCCTCCGGGGGGGGGGGGGAAGGCACATGGTCCTTTGGGAACGGGGCTTCCCCCCGTCGGCCAGCTGACTGGGGGCAGGAAGGAGCCTGGGAAAGCGGAAGAACCCCCGCTGGGGCCTGGGGATTGCTTAGTGCGGTGCAATCCTACACAGAGTTGTGTCATTCCAAATCCGAGGGGGTACACTCTGTTTAAGAATGCACTGTTAGAACCCTTCGATGCAATTCGGATGGGGCCTCAAGCATCCTGCTGTGTGTGAAGAGCGCGGTAAAAATATCTCAAATGCAACAAACCCAAACACTGGGTTCAATACAAAAATATATAATGTACAAAAATATATTCCACAAATACTGACACAGTCCCTTTTAATACAAATTCTGTATGCAATAAAGTCCTTCCAACCAAGCAGTCTCTTGATGTTGTTCACGTCGTCAGATGAATATATATTCTTGGAAAGCAGCCTCAACATATCATTCCAGGCAAGTATACTCATTTTAAACACTTGCGTAGAAAAATTCCGAATCATGGAAAACTGGGCTAGAACCAAAAAAAAAATGAATTTTAACAGGGATAAATGTAAAGTTCTGCATTTAGGTAGGAAAAATCCCATGCATGGTTATAGGATGGGGGAGACTTGTCTTAGCAGTAGTACGTGCGAAAAGGCTCTAGGGGTCTTAGTGGATCATACGCTGAACATGAGTCAACAGTGTGATGTGGTGGCTAAAAAGGCAAATGCAATTTTGGGCTGTATCAACAGAAGTATAGGGTCC
This sequence comes from Heteronotia binoei, assembly GCF_032191835.1. Lineage (NCBI taxonomy): Eukaryota > Metazoa > Chordata > Lepidosauria > Squamata > Gekkonidae > Heteronotia > Heteronotia binoei. The sequence goes on from NC_083224.1 coordinate 10,405,471, forward strand.
AGATCACATGATGTGATGGTATCGCTTTACTCTGCTCTGGTAAGACCTCACCTGGAGTACTGTGTTCAATTTTGGGCACCACATTTTAAAAAGGATATAGACAAGCTGGAACGGTTCCAGAGGAGGGTGACAAAGATGGTGAGGGGTCTGGAGACCAAGTCCTATGAGAAAGGTTGAAGGAGCTGGGGATGTTTAGCCTGGAGAGGAAGCGTCTGAGAGGTGATAGGATCACCATCTTCAAGGACTTGAAGGCCTGTCATCTAGAGGAGGGTATGGAATTGTTTTCTGTGGCCCCAGAAGGCAGGACCAGAACCAACGGGTTGAAATTAAAACAAAAGAGTTTCTGGCTCAACATTAGGAAGAACTTCCTGACCCTTAGAGCGATTCCTCCGTGGAACAGGCTTCCTCGGGAGGTGGTGGGCTCTCCTTCCTTGGAGGTTTTTTCACAGAGGCTAGATGGCCATCTGACAGCAATGAAGATCCTGTGAATTTAGGGGGAGGCGTTTGTGAGTTTCCTGCATTGTGCAGGGGGTTGGACTAGATGACCCTGGAGGTCCCTTCCAACTCTATGATTCTATGTGAAGCTGTTAAGCTGTGCAACATTGTTAATTGGGATCCCGAAAGGAAGCTATACACAATTTTTTTTTGCAAGTGTTTGGAATGAGTATATGAAATAAGAGTTTTTCTAGAAGGAAATATACTTTCCTTGTGTTAACCAAATTTATTAAATTTTTGCAATATACTGAAATGTATTTCAAATAATAAAAAAGAACATAAGAACATAAGAGAAGCCATGTTGGATCAGGCCAAAGGCCCATCCAGTCCAACACTCTGTGTCACACAGTGGCCAAAAATTTATACACACACACACACACACTGTGGCTAATAGCCACTGATGGACCTCTGCTCCATATTTTATCTAAACCTCTCTTGAAGGTGGCCATGCTTGTGGTTGCCACCACCTCCTGTGGCAGTGAATTCCACATGTTAATCACCCTTTGGGTGAAGAAGTACTTCCTTTTATCCGTTTTAACCTGTCTGCTCAGCAATTTCATCGAATGCCCACGAGTTCTTGTATTGTGAGAAAGGGAGAAAAGTACCTCTTTCTCTACTTTCTCCATCCCATGCATTATCTTGTAAACCTCTATTATGTCACCCCGCAGTCGACGTTTCTCCAAGCTAAAGAGCCCCAAGCGTTTCAACCTTCCTTCATAGGGAAAGTGTTCCAGCCCTTTAATCATTCTAGTTGCCCTTTTCTGGACTTTCTCCAATGCTATAATATCCTTGTTGAGGTGCGGCGACCAGAACTGCACACAGTACTCCAAATGAGACCGCACCATCGATTTATACAGGGGCATTATGATACTGGCTGATTTGTTTTCAATTCCCTTCCTAATAATTCCCAGCATGGCGTTGGCCTTTTTTATTGCAAACGCACACTGTCTTGACATTTTCAGTGAGTTATCTACCACAACCCCAAGATCTCTCTCTTGGTCAGTCTCTGCCAGTTCACACCCCATCAACTTGTATTTGTAGCTGGGATTCTTGGCCCCAATGTGCATTACTTTGCACTTGGCCACATTGAACCGCCCACTTGGCCACATTGACGCCCACTCACCCAGCCTCAACAGATCCCTTTGGAGTTCCTCACAATCCTCTCTGGTTCTCACCACCCTGAACAATTTAGTGTCATCCGCAAACTTGGCCACTTTACTGCTCACTCCCAACTCTAAATCATTTATGAACAAGTTAAAGAACATGGGACCCAGTACCGAGCCCTGCGGCACCCCACTGCTTACCGTCCTCCACTGCGAAGACTGCCCATTTATACTCATTCTCTGCTTCCTATTACTCAGCCAGTTTTTGATCCACAAGAGGACCTGTCCTTTTACTCCATGACTCTCGAGCTTTCTAAGGAGCCTTTGATGAGGAACTTTATCAAAAGCTTTCTGGAAGTCAAGGTAAACAACATCTATCGGGTCTCCTTTGTCCACATGTTTGTTCACCCCCTCAAAGAAATGTAACAGGTTAGTGAGGCAAGATCTTCCCTTGCAGAACCCATGCTGAGTTATCTGTCCTTGATAATGGTTTCTACCAACTTTCCCGGTATTGAAGTCAGACTGACAGGCCTGTAATTTCCCGGATCTCCTCTGGAACCCTTTTTAAAGATGGGGGTGACATTTGCTACCTTCCAGTCCTCAGGAATGGAGGCAGATTTCAATGAAAGTTTACAGATTTTTGTTAGAAGATCCACAAGTTCAATTTTGAGTTCTTTCAGAACTCTCGGATGTATGCCATCCGGCCCCGGTGACTTATTAGTTTTTAATTTCTCTATCAGTTGTAGGACCTCCTCTTTTGTCACCTCAATCTGACTCAGGTTTTTAACACCTCTTCCAAAATTAGTGGTTCTGGGGCGGGCAAAAAGTTCTCGTCTTCCACAGTTAAGACGGAGGAAAAAAATGCATTCGGCTTCTCAGCCATTTCCCTATCCTCCTTCAGTAATCCTTTTACCCCATGGTCATCCAAGGGCCCCACGGCCTCCCTGGCTGGTTTCCTACTTCTAATATATTTGAAGAAATTTTTATTGTTGGTCTTTATGTTTTTTGCAATATGCTCCTCATAATCCCTTTTTGCCTGCCTGATCACAGTCTTGCATTTGATTTGCCACAGCCTGTGTTCCCTTTTACTAATCTCACTTGGACTGGTTTTCCACCGCTTAAAGGAGTCCTTCTTACCTTTTACAGCTTCCATTACTTTGTCAACCATGCAGGCCTTTTCTTATGCCTGTTTGTGCCTTTCCTAACTTGTGGTATGTATTTTATCTGAGCTTCCAGGATTATAGTTTTAAATAGTGTCCAAGCTTCCCCAAGGGTTTTGACCGTATTTACCTTTCCTTTCAGTTTCCTCCTCACATGCCTCCTCATCTCAGTGTATTTATCCCTTTTAAAGTTAAATGTGGTTGTGGCGGTCTTTTTGGGCAACTCCCTGTTTATACAAACGGTGAAATCAATAACATTATGGTCACTGCTCCCAAGCGGCGCAATCACTTTTACATCTCTCACCAAGTCTTGGGCATTACTTAGGACTAAATCCAGGATCGCCGCACCCCTGGTAGGTTCTGAGACCATCTGCTCCATAGCACAGTCATTGAGAGCATCAAGAAACTCAGTCTCTTTCTCTCTACCAGAACACATATTGACCCAATCAATCTGCGGGTAGTTAAAATCACCTATTACGACACAGTTTTTACGTTTAGCTGCTATCTTTAAGCCTTCCATCATATTATGATCGTCCTCTCTCTTTTGATTTGGTGGGCAATTACAAACTCCCATAGTTAAATTTCCTTTTGGGCCCTCTATTTCAACCCAAAGCATTTCTAAAAGTGAATCTAATTCTCTGACCTCAGTCTTACTGGACCGTATATTCTCTCTGACATACAGAGCCACCCCACCTCCAACCCTTCCCTCCCTATCCTTCCAATATAACTTATATCCAGGAATCACCGTATCCCACTGATTCTCCTCATTCCACCAAGTTTCTGAAATTCCCACAATGTCTATCTTTTCTCCCAACACTAAACATTCCAATTCACCAATTTTACTTCGAACACTTCTAGCATTTGCATACAAACATCTATAATTTCCCAGGCAAGCTAGGCCCGCCACCTTCCTCCTGCCGCCTCGAGACTCTGGCAGACAGTCCATACTGTTTGTCACCATCACAGTGGACAACTCTGGTCCGTTACCTGGTAGAAAAATAGCAGCCAACCCTTCATCTCTTTGAGACGAGTCCTCCCGAACCAAAGACATTTAATCTCCTGTCGGCTTTCCCCCAAGATTTAGTTTAAAGAAGATGATGAAGAAGAAGATATTGGATTTATATCCTGCCCTCCACGCCGAAGAGTCTCAGAGCGGCTCACAATCTCCTTTACCTTCCTCCCCCACAACAGACACCCTGTGAGGTGGGTGGGGCTGGAGAGGGCTCTCACAGCAGCTGCCCTTTCAAAGACAACTTCTGCCAGAGCTATGGCTGATCCAAGGCCATGCTAGCAGGTGCAAGTGGAGGAGTGGGGAATCAAACCTGGTTCTCCCAGATAAGAGTCCGCGCACTTAACCACTACACCAAACTGGCTCTCCACTACACCAAACTGGCTCTGCCACCTTTTTGATTTTAAGCGCCAGCAGCCTGGTTCCATCCAGGGACAAGTGGAGACCGTCTCTTTTGTTCCAGAAAGCATCCCAGTGCCTAACAAACTTAAACCCTTCCTCCTTACACCATCGTCTCATCCACACATTGAGACTTCTAATTTGTGCCTGTCTCTCCTGCCCTGCACGTGGAACAGGTAGCACTTCTGAGAAGGATACCTTGGAGGTCCTGGCCTTAAGTCTCCCGCCTAGCAGCCTAAATTTTTCCTCCAGGACCTCACGACTGCATTTCCCCACATCATTGGTGCCAACATGCACCACGACCACAGGCTCCTCCCCAGCACTGTCTATCAGCCTATCTACTACACGGGTAATGTCCGCTACCTTCGCACCAGGCAGGCAAGTCACCATACGGTCAGTACGCGGTTTCGCCACCCAGCTGTCTACTTGCCTAAGGATCGAATCACCAACTACCAAAACTCCCCCTCTCCCCTTGCTCAGGGATGGTTCCTTGGCGCGAAAGGATTCCCGCTCACCAACCGAAGAAGAGATCCCTTCTGAGGGCGCATTCCCCTTATCCTCAGCATGGTGCCCTGTTCCCTCTCTACCCTCACGTTCTCTGGCAGCAACGGGGCTGCCACGTTCAGAGCGGGGCTCATCTAATACGCCCCCGAGAGTCTTCCCCAAGTGCCTAACTGACCGTCTCTGCTTCTCCAGGGCAGTCACCTCAGCCTCAAGGGTACGAACCCGTTCCCTGAGGACCAGGAGCTCCTTGCATCGAGCACACACCCAAGACTTCTGTCCTTTGGGCAGACAGTCGTACATGTGACACTCAGTGCAAAACACTGGAAAGCCCCCAACCCCCTGCTGGCATTCTGTCTTCATGATATATATATATATATATATATATATTTTAAATATACAGTCCTCTTTAAATGCTGTTTGTTTAAGTGGCTCCCCTTCTGGAGGGTCAACTTACCTTTCCTTAACTTACCTTATTGGGAACTTACCTTATTGGGAGAACAAGGAAATCAGGGATCTGGGTTCCTGGTCCTTAGGGAGCCCCCAGGCGAAGAGCCACAGGCCAAGAGCCCTTTAGCTCTTGCACTTCGGCTCGCGCCTTTGGCAAGGCGCAGCTTAAAATGCAAAGAGGGTGGAGCAGAGGCACTCCTCAGCAATCAGCAGCAATCACTCTCAATCTCTTTCTCCTTTAGCCCACTCAACCAAACAAAGACCAAACAAGACCAAACAAACAGCAGTTCCCCAGCTATCACACCTCAGCATTTTAGGCAGCCCCACAAGCTCAGAATGAAGTCTTCCAACACTCAGAAATTCCCAGCAACTTCTCCAGCTGCTCTGCTGTTGTGCTCCTCTCAGACCTCTGTGAGATGTTGGAATCACATGATGGAATCACAGAGATGGGGAGAGGCCACACATGGCCACCATGAGATTATAGCCCAGAACTTCTTAGAATTGTTTAGAATAGTGGCTTGGTATAATTGATTCCAAGAGCCGCGTGGTGCAGAGTGGTAAAGCTGCAGTACTGCAGTCGGAGCCCTCTGTTCACGACCTGAGTTCGATCCCAGTGGAAGCTGGTTCAGGTCGCCAGCTCCAGGTCGACTCAGCCTTCCACCCTTCCGAGGTCGGTCAAATGAGTACGCAGCTAGCTGGGGGGAAAGCGTAGATGACTTGGGAAAGCAAGGGCAAACCACCCCGTAAAAAGTCTAGCCGTGAAAACGTTGTGAAAGCAACATCACCCCAGAGTCGGAAATGACTGATGCTTGCACAGGGGACCTTTCCTTTAAGGGGCCCTGTGGCGCAGAGTGTTAAAGCTGCAGTACTGCAGTCCTAAGCTCTGCTCACGACCTGAGTTTGATCCCCGGTGGCAGCTGGGTTCAGGTAGCCTGGTCTAGGTTGACTCAGCCTTCCATCCTTCCGAGGTCGGTCAAAGGAGTCCCCAGCTTGCTGGGGGGAAAGCGTAGATGACTGGGGGGAAGCGATGGCAAACCACCCCGGAAAAGTCTGCCGTGAAAACGTTGTGAAAGCAGCGTCACCCCAGAGTCGGAAACGACTGGTGCTTGCACAGGGCACCTTTCCTTTCTTAAGATCAGAAAAAAGATCTGAGTTGAAGTAGTTGAGATGTACAGGGGGGGGCATCTGATAGTCCCAGGATTGACCTGATTCTGCTATTGTTTTCTAGAAAAGAATGAAAAGAAAAGAAAAGGGAAACAGGAGAAGAAAGAGAAGAAGAAGAAGAGGAGGAAGATGGATTCTCTGATGGTCACTTAATCGTCTTCGGAGCGAGCAGTATGTTGTGGGGGCGAGCAAGACGGGGAGCCGTCCAGCAGGGGGCGCCATCTTGGACAAAAGAGAACTTCCTTTCTCTTTCTTTCTCTCTGCCTCAGCGATGTCTCCTCTGCGGTTTTTCAATTATTTTTCCCCTCCTGCCCATCCAGCCAGATGATACAGAACCGTTTCTTCTCCCACCCCCTTTCTCCCCAGCATGCTCAGATGAAGAAAAGAGAGAAGGAGAAAGCAGGAGCGGTGAATTGTAGCATCCCCCACACTGCAAGGATTTTCATTTCTTTTCTCCGTGGACCCGGTTTGTCCGGCGTGTTCGTAAGTTGCGCAGACAGGACTCCACCAAAGGAAACTTCAGGGCTGCTCCAGTGGTCGTCGCCTCAGTGGCCTTCATTGAAACGGGAGGCATCCCAGTTGGGTTTGCAGAGAAAACGGAGGTCCGCCAAAGGTCGGCGGTCAGAAAGATACTTTGGACCAGCTGGGGGGCAAGAGACTGCGGGACCTCCGAACTCTGCTGGGGATGGAGAACCTCGTGTAGACCCCGAGACTGTCTCCCTGCTGCATGGAATGGACCGCTCAAGTTGTTTTGCTAGCTACCCGTCAGCTAATTTTGCCAACTGTCTTGTCGATGGATGCCCCCTTGGCTTTCCCAAATGTACGGACCTGCTTAGCTCGGGAGCAGATGATAAGACAAATAAGACCGGTGGCTTTTCTCCAGAAGGGAAGCGCCGGATTGAGACTGAAGCAGACACCTGACGTATTTCTTGCCTGGGGAGAGAGGAGAAGAACTGCAGATTTATACCCCACCCTTCTCTCTGAATCAGAGACTCACAGCGGCTCACAATCTCCTATATCATCTCCCCCCCCCACAACAGACACCCTGTGAGGTGGGTGGGGCTGAGAGAGCTCTCCCGGAAGCTGCCCTTTCATGGACAGAGTCTCAGAGCAGCCTCCAATCTCCTTTCCCTTCCTCCCGCGCAACAGACACCCTGTGAGGTGGGTGGGGCTGAGAGAGCTCTCCCGGAAGCTGCCCTTTCATGGACAGAGTCTCAGAGCAGCCTCCAATCTCCTTTCCCTTCCTCCCCCACAACAGACACCCTGCGAGTTGGGAGGGGCTGAGAGAGCTCTCCCAGAAGCTGCCCTTTCAAGGGCAGAGCCTCAGAACGGCCTACAGTCTCCTTTCCCTTCCTCCCCCACAACAGACACCTTGTGAGGTGGGTGGGACTGAGAGGGCTCTCCCAGAAGCTGCCCTTTCAAGGACAGAGTCTCAGAGCGGCCTACAATCTCCTTTCCCTTCCTCCCCCACAACAGACACCCTCTGAAGCGGGTGGGGCTGAGAGGGCTCTCACAGCAGTTGCCCTTTCAAGGACAACTCTTGCAAGAGCTATGGCTGACTCAAGGCCATTCCAGCAGCTGCAAGAGGAGGAGTGGGGAATCAAACCCGGTTCTCCCAGATAAGAGTCCCCGCACACTTAACCACTACACCAAACTGGCTCTGTTTTGGTCCGTTACTAGGCGATCCTCCCGTCTTTCCTCTCGTCTCCCTGGGATCCGGTCGAAACAGGAGCGTAGCTTACATAGCAGAGATTCCAAATGCATTTGCCAGAAAGGGTGGTTTCACACTGGGAAATTGACGCAAAGTTATCCCATCGGCAAAAAACTGCCTTGAGTTTGATCCGTTTCTCAGATGCTGGCCGTCGAAGCGGCAGGATCTTGGCAGCCGTTTTAGGATTGCCAATCCCCAGGTGGGGGCACCCAGTTTGGAGGCCCTCCCCCCCCCTCCAGGGTCATCAGGAACGGTGGGGAGGGGAAATGTTTGCTGAGTACTCCATTATTCCCTATGGAGACCGATTCCCATAGGGTATAATAAAGAATTGATCCGTGGGTATCTGGGGCTTTGGGAGGGGGGGGGAGTATTTTGAGGTAAAGGCACCAAATTTGCAGCCTAGCATCCAGTGCCTCTCCTCAAAACACCCTCCAAGTTTTAAAAAGATTGGAGCATGAGCCCCCAAAGAAGGTGTCCTTATCCTTCATTATTTCCAAAGGAGGGAAGGCATTTACAAGGTGTGCAGTGGTCCCTTTAAATGTGATGGCCAGAACTCCCTTTGGAGTTCAGTTATTCTTGTCACAACCTGGCTCCATCCCCAAAGTCTCCTGGCTCCACCTCCAAAGTTTCCTGGCTCCACCCCCAAAGTATCCTGGCTCCACCCCAAAGTCTCCTGGCTCTACCCCCAACATCTCCTGGCTCCACCCAAAGTCTCCTGGCTCCACCCCCAAAGTCTCCTGGCTCCACCCCAACATCTCCTGGCTCCACCCCCAAAGTCTCCTGGCTCCACCCCAAAGTCTCCTGGCTCTACCCCCAACATCTCCTGGCTCCACCCAAAGTCTCCTGGCTCCACCCCCAAAGTCTCCTGGCTCCACCCCAACATCTGGCTCCACCCCCCCAAAGTATTCTGGCTCCTCACCCAAAGTCTCCTGCCTCACCCCCAACATCTCCTGGCTCCACTCCAAAGTCTCCCGGCTCCACCTCCAAAGTCTCCTGACTCCCCAGATATTTCTTGAATTGGACTTGGCAATCCTAAGACGTCCGTGGCGGCCCATTCACACTGCTAGCACGCCTCAACCACGGACCTGCCATGGAAAGGTTGCTTTTTTTAACACCCCCCCCCCCCCCGTGTATGCACTCAGAAAAGTGCACAAGCGCTCCTCAGAGGGCTGGGGGGGAAACTCTGACCTTGCTGGAAACAGCTTGGTGCGGTCACACAGCTCTACCGCTTATGAGTTGCATCCGGACGTTCAGATGCCGATTATGTGACCTAAATGCTATTCAGGGGGGAACCTACCGGGAAAATCCAGGTGGCTTATTAATCCGGATAGGAAGCGTCTGGAGATGGGGTGAAGACGGGTGCTGCTCAGAGGGCAGACGGGCTCATGTGAACATAAGTACATAAGAGAAGTCCTGTTGGATCAGGCCAATGGCTCCTCCAGTCCAACACTCTGTGTCACATAAGAACATAAGAGAAGCCCTGTTGGATCAGGCCAGTGGCCCATCCAGTCCAACACTCTGTGTCACATAAGAACATAAGAGAAGCCCTGTTGGATCAGGCCAGTGGCCCCTCCAGTCCAACACTCTGTGTCACATAAGAACATAACAGAAGCCCTGTTGGATCAGGCCAGTGGCCCATCCCGTCCACACTCTGTGTCACATAAGAACATAAGAGAAGCCCTGTTGGATCAGGCCAGTGGCCCATCCAGTCCACACTCTGTGTCACATAAGAACATAAGAGAAGCCCTGTTGGATCAGGCCAGTGGCCCCTCCAGTCCAACACTCTGTGTCACATAAGAACATAACAGAAGCCCTGTTGGATCAGGCCAGTGGCCCATCCAGTCCACACTCTGTGTCACATAAGAACATAACAGAAGCCCTGTTGGATCAGGCCAGTGGCCCATCCAGTCCACACTCTGTGTCACATAAGAACATAAGAGAAGCCCTGTTGGATCAGGCCAATGGCTCCTCCAGTCCAACACTCTGTGTCACATAAGAACATAAGAGAAGCCCTGTTGGATCAGGCCAATGGCCCATCCAGTCCAACACTCTGTGTCCCATAAGAACATAAGAGAAGCCCTGTGGGATCAGGCCAATGGCCCATCCAGTCCAACACTCTGTGTCACACATTGACCAAAAAAATCCGGTGCTATCAGGAGGTCCATCAGTGGGGCCAGGACTCCAGAAGCACTCCCTCTATTGCCCCCCCCCAAGCACCAAGAATATAGAGCATCCCTGCCCCAGACAGAGAGTTCCATCAATCTGCTGTGTCTAATAGCCACTGATGGGCCTCTGCGCCATATGCTTATCCAATCCCCTCTTGAAGCTGGCTATGCTTGTAGCCGCCACCTCCTCCTGTGGCAGATATTAGGCCACACACCCCTGACATCACAATTGCTTAGCACAGGGCTTTTTTGTAGAAAAAGCCCGGCAGCGACTCATTTGCCTATTAGGCCACGCCCCCTGACATCACCATTGTTTTACAGAGAGCTTTTTTTGTAGAAAAAGCCCAGCAGGGACTCATTTGCCTATTAGGCCACACCCCCTGACATCACGATTGTTTCACAGAGCTTTTTTTGTAGGAAAAACCTAGCAGGGACTCATTTGCATATTAGGCCCCACCCCTGACATCACCATTGTTTTGCGCGGGGCTTTTTTGTAGGAAAAATCCAGCAGGAACTCATTTGCATATTAGGCCCCGGCCCCCAATAGCACCATTGTTCCGCACAGGGCTTTTTTGTAGGAAAAAACCTAGCAGGAACTCATTTGCATATTAGGCCCCAGCCCCCCGATATTACCATTGTTTTGCACAGGGCTTTTTTGTAGGAAAAACCCAGTGGGAACTCATTTGCATATTAGGCCCTGCCCCCCGATAGCACCATTGTTTTGTGCGGTGTTTTTTTTGTGGGGAACAACCCAGCAGGTACTCATTTGCATACTAGGCCACACCCCCTGATGCCAAGCCAGCTGGATCTGCATTCTTGCTATTTAAAAAAAAAACACCTGCTTGCACATAAATTTCCTGGCATGTATCCCCTCCTTCCTCTTTTCACCTGAATTCAGGGCAGATTACACACAGTGCAGGTTCCTAAGTTCGGGAATCCAGATGTATTATTTCAGACATGAGCCACGTCGGTCTGCAGTAGAACAGCGAGATTCGAATCCGGTAGCCCCTTGGCGACGGGCAAGATTTGGAGGGCATGAACTTTCAGGAGTCAGATCTCCTTTCACAAGCTTCTACCCCGGCGACTTTGTTGGTCTCTGATCGAGTGGGTTTATTATGTTACCTTTAAAAGCAGGGGATGGGGGGAGGGTTATCCAAATCGGGGCTTTCTGGAGGGATCCGAAAAACCCGAAGCCAGTTGTGGTTCTTCTCGGGACGTCGTCCAGAAAAATAAAAGCTGCGCCAGACACACCCCGAGTATTTCTCTGAAGAGAGGAGTTTCGTTCTTTCGGTGCCTGCCAAAATGCCATTCCAGATATTCCTCCTCAACACCAGATTAGAATTCAGAAAGAATTTTTGTTTGTTTGTTACAAAAAAAAAGAGAGAGAGAGAGCCCTTTTTAAAAACCGTGACCTAGTTATTTTGGTAGAGCTCTATAGTCAGAATCCTTTCTGCTCCAAAACTCTAAACATATATGAACATATGAAGCTGCCTTATACGGAATCAGACCCCCCTTGGCCCATCAAAGTCAGTCTTGTCTAGAGTCTCAAGATGAGGTTTTTCACGCCTACTTGCCTGGACCCTTTTGAGTTGGAGATGCCGGGGATTGAACCTGGGACCTTCTGCTTACCAAGCAGATGCTCTACCACTGAGCCACCGTCCCTCCCCACATAATATGTGACTTGCCAACACCTGGTCCACATCACACACTGAGATACATATGAACATATGAAGCAGCCTTCTACTGAATCAGACCCTGGGTCCATCAAAGTCAGTATTGTCTACTCAGACTGGCAGCGGCTCTCCAGGGTCTCAAGCTGAGGTTTTTCACACCTATTTGCCCTGGACCCTTTTTAGTTGGAGATGCTGGGGATTGAATCTGGGAGCTTCTGCTTATCAAGCAGATGCTCTACCACTGAGCCACCGTCCCTCCCCTGCTCTCCAGGGTCTCAAGCGGAGGTTTTTCACACCTACTTGCCTGGACCCTTTTTAGTTGGAGATGCCAGGGATTGAGCCTGGGACCTTCTGCTTACCAAGTGGATGCTCTACCACTGAGCCTCCGTCCCTCCCCTGCTCTCCAGGATCTCAAGCTGAGGTTTTTCCCGTCTACATGCCTGGAGCCTTTTTAGTTGGAGATGCCGGGGATCGAACCTGAGACCTTCTGCTTCCCAAGCAGATGCTCTACCACTGAGCCACCGTCCCTCCCCTGCTCTCCAGGGGCTCAAGCTGAGGTTTTTCACGCCTACTTGCCTGGACCCTTTTTAGTTGGAGATGCCGGGGATTGAACCTGGGACCTTCTGCTTCCCAAGCGGATGCTCTACCACTGAGCCTCCGTCCCTCCCTATAGTCTTTATGATGAATTAGGCACAATCTACCAGCAGAATCTTCCTCTGGAAATGCATCCACAAATATCCTCCTCACCAGAGTTACACCTTTCAAAGTCCGTTGACTTCAATGGATTAAGATTTGGAATTTGCTGCTGGAGGACGTACTGATGGCTGCAGGCATAGGTGGTTTTTAAAGGGGACTAGACAGAACCACGGAGGACAGGTCTGTCCGTGGCTACTAGGCAAGGTGATTAAAGGGAACCTCCAAATTCAGAGGCACTAATCCTCAATCCCAGAGCCAGGAGGCAACATCAGGGAAAGGCCTTGGCCTCTATGCCCTGTTCTTGGCCCTCCAAAGGATCTAGTTGGCCACTGTAGGAGACAGGAGACTGGACTAGATGGACCCTCAATTGTCTGATCCAGCAGAGCTCTTCTGATGTTCTTATGAAGGCCTCAGCCTCTCTGCCCTGTTGTTGGACTGTGTGAGACAGGATGCTGGGCTAGATGGACATTCACTGGTCTGATCCAGCAGGGCTCTTTTGATGTTCTTATGAAGGCCTCAGCCTCTCTGCCCTGTTGTTGGACTGTGTGAGACAGGATGCTGGGCTAGATGGACATTCACTGGTCTGATCCAGCAGGGCTCTTCTGATGTTCTTACGAAGGCCTCAGCCTTGCTGCCCTGTTGTTGACCCTACAGAGGAACTGGTTGGCCACTGTTTGGGACAGAAGGCTGGAGTAGATGGACCCTCACTGGTCTGATCCAGCAGGGCTCTTCTAATGCTCTTATGAAGGCCTCGACCTCTATGCCCTGTTGTTGGCCCTCCAGAGGAACTGGTTGGCCACTGTGTGAGGCAGGAGGCTGGACTAGATGGACCTTCACTGGTCTGATCCAGCAGGGCTCTTCTGAGGTTCATCTCAGGGGAAGGCCTCGGCCTCTCTGCCCTGTTGTTGGCCCTCCAGAGGAACTGGTTGGCCGCTGTGTGAGGCAGGAGGCTGGACTAGGTGGACCCTCCCTGGTCTGATCCAGCAGGGCTCTTCTGAGGTTCTTATGAAGGCCTCAGCCTCTCTGCCCTGTTGTTGGCCCTCCAGAGGAACTGGTTTGCCACTGTGTGAGACAGGAGGCTGGACTAGATGGACCCTCACTGGGCTGATCCAGCAGGGCTCTTCTGACGTTCTTATGGACCTGAAAGGTGGAAACTTTAGAATGGCAACATATGTCCTCTCTGTTCCCTGGTTACATTTTTTTCAGCATGCTAAACAAGTCGCTAATTATGCATAGCCTTCTTTGATTCTGGATTTTGTTTGCTTTTTTAAAAATGGTGTTTAAATGTTTTAAATGGCATTGTATTGTTTCTATAAATAGTAAAATTTATATATATAATATAGAGAATTTATTTCTAGAACGTCAGTGTATTTAAAAAAAAAAAAGGTCCTTCGCTAAATATATATCTACGTCATTAACATCGTGTTTTAAAAAATTGAGAGAACTTGTAAATAGTTATCCCCTTCCAAAGCTTGGTGGGACTAAAAAATGGAAAAATCTAGGCAGAGGAGACAAGGCACGCAGACTCTGTTAAGTTTTCATCTCATTCAGGGGTGGAATTCTAGCAGGAGCTCCTTTGCATATTAGGCCACACTCCCCTGATGTAGCCAATCCTCCAAGAGCTTACAAAAAAGAGCCCTGTAAGCTCTTGGAGGATTGGCTACATCAGGGGTGTGTGGCCTAATATGCAAAGAAGCTCTTGCTAGAATTCCACCCCATCTCATTAAATCAAGCAATGACTTTCAAACACAAACCTTCCCCCCCCCGCCCCGTATTCCAAGCGCAATGTTGTTCTTATCAGTGACCACAAGGGGGCAGTGCATGGTAGGCGATTAGGTGAACCTTTATTTTACTTTTAGAGCTGTTGCTTTTTGGGGTATGCGATCGGAGCATCAATCTGCAGTTGTGCATTTTTTTAAAACAACAACAACATCTGGCTATGTCGCATCAGTGCGGGGCAGCCGTCGGGTTTATTCGCTTTTCAATAAAGCCGTTTTCAGAATTAAAAGTTTGCATTGCGTGTGGGCGTGTCGTGCATTTTGACCCAATAGAACCAACACACTGTTAGCTGTAAGAGCACACAAATAAAGAACAATCTTCATGAATGTCAATGACGGCAACCTCTTGTGGTATTTTTACGCAATATCACTGGCTCTTAACATGGAGCGCTGAAGCAACAGACAGAGTCCATAAAGTCCAATAAACAAAGAAATTGGCTCACGAAGTCCATGATAAGTTCGCACTCATTTGTTCTCAAATGGAAACCATCGAGTCCACGAGAAGTCCAATATGAAGTCCCAGTTCACACGAGGGTTCTAGATAATCCCTCGTTCCGATGACTTCTTCCTCAGTGAACCCCAGATTGTAATGGCATGTACATAAGAACATAAGAGAAGCCCTGTTGGATCAGGCCAATGGCCCATCCAGTCCAACACTCTGTGTCACATAAGAACATAAGAGAAGCCCTGTTGGATCAGGCCAAGGGCCCATCCAGTCCAACACTCTGTGTCACATAAGAACATAAGAGAAGCCCTGTTGGATCAGGCCAATGGCCCATCCAGTCCAACACTCTGTGTCACACAGTGGTTAAGTGTGCGGACTCTTCTCTGGGAGAACCGGGTTTGATTCCCCACTCCTCCACTTGCACCTGCTGGAATGGCCTTGGGTCAGCCATAGCTATTGCAGGAGTTGTCCTTGAAAGGGCAGCTGCTGGGAGAGCTCTTTCAGTCCCACCCACCTCACAGGGTGTCTGTTGTGGGGGCGGGGGGATGATATAGAAGATTGTAAGCCGCTCTGAGTCTCTGATTCAGAGAGAAAGGCGGGGTATAAATCTGCAGTCTTCTTCATTCTCCTTTTCCCCTTTGTGTGATCTGAACAACAACCCTTTGAGGCAGGATATCTGCTATTACTGGAAGATAAATTGTAATTCTGAGGCATCTCCTGGCCCCACCTGGAGTCTGGCAACCCCCAAAATGACTTGCCTTGCAGGGCTATTAGAATTACTGAGGCTCAAAAATCCATTTAATATATAGTCCTCAAATAGAGGACGTATCAGATATTAAACTGATAAGAACAGATACTGCTCAGAACTACCGAGGCAACATAGTATGTTGGAAACACTGCAGCAAGGCCTGTAAACATGGATACAGTAGAGCAAAGCAGGAGTCAAGTTAAGACCAACAAAGTTTTATTCAGAACGTCAGCTTACATGCGCTTTAAACTCACTTCATCAGATGAGGAATGAGGTGCAGTGAGCAGAGCTGCATAGAGCTGGTAGGCGGTGGTTTAGAATGCAAAACGGTACAAATTTAAGATCCAAGGACAGAATAGTAAAATTAACAAATTGAGCAGACCTTTGATCCGGGTAGCACGAGGATGAGAAAGCAACAAAACAGGAATATGTCAAAATGTGAGAATGTCTGTTAATCACTCTACTGTATAAGCATGAGCCAAAAAAGAGGGCGTTTCTTTCTCAGAAGTTTTTCCCATTACGTTTATCTTGCCAATCCGGCTTTCGCCCGGGTTATGGGACGGAGACAGTACTGGTCGCCCTGGTAGATGATCTTCAACGGCATCTGGATCGGGGCGGTGTGGCGGTGCTGATGTTGTTGGACCTGTCGGCTGCGTTCGACACGGTCGACCATCGGCTACTGACCCGCCGCCTCGCCGACGTAGGGGTGAGGGGGTCTGCCTTACAGTGGCTCTCCTCCTTCCTCGAGGATCGGGGACAAAGGGTGGCAATTGGGGGCGAGCGGTCCCGGAGGCGCACCCTGGACTGTGGAGTGCCTCAGGGGGCAGTTCTCTCACCAATGTTATTTAATATCTATATGCGCCCCCTTGCCCAGATCGCCAGGAGACATGGACTTGGGTGCCGTCAATATGCAGATGACACCCAACTCTATCTGCTAATGGACGGCCGGCCTGACTGCGTCCCAGAGAACTTAGACCGGGCCCTGCAGGATTTGGCAACTTGGTTGAGGAGGAGCGAGCTGAAATTGAATCCAGCGAAGACAGAAGTCCTTTGTCTAGGTCGGGGCGCTCGGGGAGGGGAAATACCTCTCCCTGCACCGGGTTAGGAGCCTGGGAGTTTGACTGGAGCCTGCACTATCAATGGAGGCCCAGATTGCAGCCACTGCCAAGTCAGCCTTTTTCCATCTAAGGCGGGCAAAGCAGTTGGCTCCCTTCCTAGAGCGCCAAGATCTGGCAATGGTGCTTCATGCAACGGTCACCTCGAGACTGGATTACTGTAATGCCCTCTGCATGGGGCTGCCTCTGTACCAAACCCGGAAGCTGCAGCTGGTGCAGAATGCAGCGGCCAGACTGTTGCTAGGGCTTCCTAAATGGGAACACATACAGCCTGGGCTGCGCGAACTGCACTGGCTGCCAGTTATATACCGGGTTCGTTACAAAGTGCTGGTCATTACCTTTAAAGCCCTATATGGTCGAGGACCTGTCTACCTTAGGGACCATCTCTCCCCATATGAACCCCAGAGAGCACTGAGGTCAGCCGGGAAAAACGTGTTGACTATTCCCGGACCGAGAGAGGTGAAGCTGCAAAGCACCCGTAACCGGGCCTTCTCCTCTATAGCTCCGAGCCTATGGAACCAACTTCCAGAGGAAATGCGGGCCCTGCGGGACCTAGAACAGTTCCGCAGGGCCTGCAAGACCTTCCTCTTTCGACTGGCTTTCGCTGATGAAAATGGAAATTGCTAAGGAAACCGCCATCATAAAAGCAAACATAGCATTAGCACTTTTACTAATTTAATTTAATTTAATTTTAAAACTTAAGCAGATTTTTAATTAAATGTTCATGTTGTTTAAATGTAATTTTATCTATTTGTATAGTTCAACTTGAATTGTGTTGTTAGCCGCCCTGAGCTTGCTCCGGCGGGGAGGGCGGGATACAAATAAAATTTTGTTGTTGTTGTTGTTGTCTCATGACGTACACTAAACCCATCTTCCACTATATTTTAATGTATTTTTCTTCTAACGGAAACTATATGTATATTACATGTTAAAAGGTAAATTAGTTGGATGGGGAAATCAAAGGTTTGCTCATTTCGTTAATTTTACGATTCTGTCCTTGGATCTTAAATTTGTACCATTTTGCATTCTAAACCACTAATTACTTACTATATGCAGCTCTGCCCATTTACCCGATTCCTTGTCCGGTGAAGTGTGCATGGAGCACACGAAAGCTTCCATTCTGAATAAAACTTTGTTGGTCTTAAAGGTCACACTTGACTCCTACTTTGTTCTACTGCTTCATAAGAACATAAGAGAAGCCATGTTGGATCAGGCCAATGGCCCATCCAGTCCGTGTATACACACACACACACAAACAGGCACACACTGTGGCTAATAACGGATAAAAGGAAGTACTTCTTCACCCAAAGGGTGATTAACATGTGGAATTCACTGCCACAGGAGGTGGTGGCAGCCACAAGTATAGCCACCTTCAAGAGGGGTTTAGATAAAAATATGGAGCACAGGTCCATCAGTGGCTATTAGCCACAGTGTATGTGTGTATATAACATTTTTTGCCACTGTGTGACACAGAGGGTTGGACTTGATGGGCCGTTGGCTTCTCTTATGTTCTTATGTTCTTAATAGCCACTGATGGACCTCTGCTCCATATTTTTATCCAATTCCCTCTTGTAGCCGCCACCACCTCCTGTGGCAGTGAATTCCACATGTTAATCACCCTTTGAGTGAAGAAGGACTTCCTTTTATCCGTTCTAACCCGGCCGCTCAGCAATTTCATTAAATGCCCACGAGTTCTCCTATCGTGAGAAAGGGAGAAAAGGACTTCTTTCTCTGCTTTCTCCATCCCATTGCATAATCTTGTAAACCATACTCTCGGATGTGGTCTATAAGGCCTTTATTTATTAATTGCTGAGGATTATATGACTTGTGAGTGAACTGTGGTTTTTAGATCGTTTTAGTACTTTTTCAAGGCTATTTCCCACTACCTGATTATTCTCCATGATTCTCTCTTGTCCTTGCCAATCCCCAGGTGGGGGCAGGAGATCCCCCAATTTGGAGGCCCTCCCTCCAACGTCATCAGAAAGTGGGGGGGAGGGGAAAGGAAAGGTCTGCTGGGCCCTCCATAGGGACCAACTCCCATAGGGTATAGTAGAGAATTGATCCATGGGTATCTGGGGCTCCACTAAGGGGCAGTTGTTTGAGGCAGAGGTGCCGAAATTTCAGCACAGCATCTGGTGCCGCTCCTCAAAACAACCCTCAAGTTTCAAAAAGATCGCACCAGGGAGTCCAATTCTATGAGCTCCAAAAGAAGGTGTCCCTATTCTTTATTATTTCCAGTGGACGGAAGGCGTTTTAAAAGGCACGTGGTCCCTTTAAATGTGATGGCCAGAACTCCCTTTGTGCGTGTTTGTGTGCACGTGAGTTCAAATATGCTTGTCACAACCTTGCTCCTGTCTCCACCCCCAAAGTCTCCTGGCTCCTCCCCCAAAGTCTCCTGGCTCCACCCCCAAAGTCCCCAGATATTTCTTGAATTCCACTTGGCAACCCTAAAAGCTACAGAGCTCCAACGGACCTTTCTCCCATGAATCAAACAAGGGTTTGCACCGTTACTTCTTTTGTCGGTCACTCTGCATTTCTTCGAGAACTTTCCTCCCCCTCTAGGGGATGGCCAGATCTGTCCGGCCCGCCAAGAGGTTATCCGGATTCTTCTCAGAGATGTCGCAACAGCCGCTCTTGAGGTCTTTGAGTCCTGCCAGGCAAGCTGGGGCTGTGCCAATTGGGCAAGGAGATGTTGCAGATGGATCGCTCCTCTGAGATTCTGCCCTTTGGGTTGCTTCCAGGCTGGGCCGGAGCCCAATCTCTCCCGCTTTCGGAGGAAAATTAGAATCCTTCATCGCAAAGCGATATATGCCTGAACAGACTTTGTCCATGTAGACAGATCCAAGCGGGCGGCCGTGTCAGTCAGCCAGTATCATCATGCCCCTGTATAAATCGATGGTGCGGTCTCATTCGGAATACTGTGTGCAATTCTGGTCACCGCACCTCAAGAAGGATATTATAGCATTGGAAAAAGTGCAGAAAAGGGCAACTAGAATGATTCAAGGGTTGGAACACTTTCCCTATGAAGAAAGGTTACATATGAACATATGAAGCTGCCTTATACTGAATCAGACCCTCGGTCCATCAAAGTCAGTATTGTCTACTCAGACTGGCAGCGGCTCTCCAGGGTCTCAAGCTGAGGTTTTTCACACCTATTTGCCTGGACCGTTTTTTGGAGATGCCAGGGATTGAACCTGGGACCTCCTGCTTACCAAGCAGATGCTCTACCACTCAGCCACCGTCCCTCCAACGCTTGGGGCTCTTTAGCTTGGAGAAACGTCGCCTGCGGGGTGACATGATAGAGGTTGACAAGATTATGCGCGGGATGGAGAAAGTAGAGAAAGAAGTCCTTTTCTCCCTTTCTCACAGTACAGGAACTCGTGGGCAGTCGATGAAATTGCTGAGCAGTCAGGTTAAAACACATAAAAGGAAGTCCTATATATATGCGTTTGTGTGCGTGCGTGCAAGCGTATATGCCAACCCTAGTTTGGACCAAAGCAGCAACGTCACATCAGGGCTTTTTGAAAGAAGCTGGACTTGTTGACAAATTGGGGGCTAGGCCAGTCTGGTGTAGTGGTTAAGTGTGCGGACTCTTATCTGGGAGAACTGGGTTTGATTCCCCACTCCTCCACTTGCCCCTGCTGGAATGGCCTTGGGTCAGCCATAGCTCTGGCAGAAGTTGTCCTTGAAAGAGCAGCTGCTGTTAGAGCCCTCTCAGCCCCAACCACCTCACAGGGTGTCTGTTGTGGGGGACGAAGGTAAAGAAGATTGTGAGCCGCTAGGCTTGCCAATCCCCAGGTCCCAGCGGGGGTTCTTCCGCTTTCCCAGGCTCCTTCCCGCCCCCAGTCAGCTGGCCGGTGGGGAGAAGCCCCGCCCCCAGAGGACCATGTGACTTTCCACCTCCGGAGGCTCCATTCTCCGATTGAAAGGCTTCCTCTTGGGATGGTGTGTCTGTGTTACTTTGAAGAAGTTGGCAGCAACTCGTGAGTAGAGAGGCCAATCCCTCGCTTCAGAGTCCCCAGAAAAGATGGTGGTGGGGAAACGTCTCCTGAGCACTTCATTATTCCCTATGTGGAGATCGATTCTCATAGGGCATAATGGGGAATTGATCTGGAGGTTTGCGGGGCTCTGGGAGAGCTGTTGTTTGAGGTAGAGGCACCAAATTTTCAGTATAGTATCTAGTGACTCTCCCCAAAGTATCCCCCCAAGTTTCAAAACGATTGGACCAGGGGGTCCAATTCTATGAGCTCCCAAAGAAGGTGCCCGTATCCTTCATTATTTCCTATGGAAAGAAGACATTTAGAAAGGTGTGCAGTCCCTTTAAATGTGATGGCCGGAACTCCCTTTGGAGTTCAATTATGCGTGTCACACCCTTGTTCCTGGCTCCGCCCCCAATGTCTCCTGGCTCCACCCCCAAAGTCTCCTGGCTCCACCCCCAAAGTCCCCAGATATTTCTTGAATTGGACTTGGCAACTCTATGAGCCGCTCTGAGACTCTTGAGCGGAGGGCGGAATATAAATCCAATGTCTTCTTCTTCAGTGTCTTCTTCTTCTAGGCCGAACCGGTCAGAAGGAGCCATGCGAGCCCGCACACTTGGGTCTCATCACAAGACTTCCGCTGTCAAGCAGAGAGGTGAAAGGTCTTGAGAAGATGTGGCTGCCCTTTGACCTGGATCTGATGGGTCTCAAAGGCCCTTCGGAAAAACTCCGGGAAAATATAAACAGACCTTATTTGAAGCACAAACTCTGCAAGGCCTCTTCCTTGGCCTTCCGTTCGCCCAAAATGCACTTTGTTCCCAGCTCCCTGCAACTCTGAGCATTGGGGGGGGGGGGGCAAAAGAGCAAAGCATTTGGTGTAATAGACTTAACGAAGTTTGACTCGGGTGATGCCTTTTATTTAAGGTAGAGGGACGGTGGCTCAGTGGTAGAGCATCTGCTTGGTAAGCAGGAGGTCCCAGGTTCAATCCCTGGCCTCTCCAAAAAAGGGTCCAGGCAAATAGATGTGAAAAACCTCCCCTGGAGAGCAGGGGAGGGACGGTGGCTCAGTGGTAGAGCATCTGCTTGGGAAGCAGAAGGTCCTGGGTTCAATCTCTGGCAATTCCAAAAAAGGGTCCAGGCAAATAGGCATGAAAAACCTCCGCTTGAGACCCTGGAGAGCAGGGGAGGGAGGGTGGCTCAGTGGTGGAGCATCTACTTGGTAAGCAGAAGATCCCAGGTTCAGTCCCCGGCATCTCCAACTAAAAAGGGTCCAAGCAAGTAGGCGTGAGAAACCTCAGCTTGAGACCCTGGAGAGCAGGGGAGGGACGGTGGCTCAGTGGTAGAGCATCTACTTGGTAAGCAGAAGGTCCCAGGTTCAATCCCCGGCATCTCCAACTAAAAAGGGTCCAGGCAAATAGGCATGAAAAACCTCTGCTTGAGACCCTGGAGGGCAGGGGAGGGACGGTGGCTCAGTGGTAGAGCATCTGCTTGGGAAGCAGAAGGTCCTGGGTTCAATCTCTGGCGCCTCCAAAAAAGGGTCCAGGCAAATAGGCATGAAAAACCTCCGCTTGAGACCCTGGAGAGCAGGGGAGGGATGGTGGCTCAGTGGTAGAGCATCTACTTGGTAAGCAGAAGGTCCCAGGTTCAATCCCCGGCATCTCCAACTAAAAAGGGTCCAGGCAAATAGGCATGAAAAACCTCTGCTTGAGACCCTGGAGGGCAGGGGAGGGACAGTGGCTCAGTGGTAGAGCATCTGCTTGGGAAGCAGAAGGTCCTGGGTTCAATCTCTGGCGCCTCCAAAAAAGGGTCCAGGCAAATAGGCATGAAAAACCTCCGCTTGAGACCCTGGAGAGCAGGGGAGGGAGGGTGGCTCAGTGGTGGAGCATCTGCTTGGGAAGCAGAAGGTCCCACGTTCAATCCCTGGCATCTCCAAAAAAGAGTCCAGGCAAATAGGTGTGAAAAACCTCAGCTTGAGACCCTGGAGAGCCGCTGCCAGTCTGAGAAGACAATACTGACTTTGATGGACCGAGGGTCTGATTCAGTATAAGGCAGCTTCATATGTTCATATGTTCAAGGTATAAACTTGTGTATGCCAACTAGGCTTGCCAAATCCAATTCAAGAAATATCTGGGGACTTTGGGGGTGGAGCCAGGAGGCATTGGGGGTGGAGCCAGGAGCAAGGGTGTGACAAGCTTAAATTCAACCCCAAGGGAGTTCTGGCCGTCACATTTAAAGGGACCGCACACCTTTTTAAATGCCTTCCTTCTATAGGAAACCATGAAGGATAGGGGCACCTTCTTTGGGGGCACGTAGAATTGGACCCCCTGGTCCAATCGTTTTGAAACCTGGGGGGTATTTTGGGGGAGAGGAACTAGATACTATACTGAATATTTGGTGCCTCTACCTCAAAAAATAGGCCCCTCCAGAGCCACTGATACCTGTGGATGAATTCCCCATTATTCCCTATGGGAATCGTTCTCCATAGGGAATAACATATGAACATATATGAACATATGAAGCTGCCTTATACTGAATCAGACCCTGGGTCCATCAAAGTCACTATTGTCTACTCAGACTGGCAGCGGCTCTGCAGGGTCTCAAGTTGAGGTTTTTCACACCTATTTGCCTGGACCCTTTTTGGGAGATGCTGAGGATTGGACCTGGGGCCTTCTGCTTCCCAAGCAGATGCTCTACCACTGAGCCACCGTCCCTCCCAGTAGGCATTCCCCTCCCCCCCACTTTCTGATGACCCTAAAGCCGGGGAAGGGGTGGGTGGGTCTCCAAACCTGGGGATTGGCAACCCTCTCTCTCTCGCGCACACACACACACACACCTACTGGGTCTGGTTCCTCCACAACGACATCTGAAAAGAACAGGGGCTGCGCTGCTCTCTCTCTCTCTCTCTCTCTCTCTCTCACACACACACACTTAGTTGCTCTGAAACGAAAGCAAAACAAACCCAGAGACTGTGTTGCTGACCCTTCCCCATGAAGTACTTCCTGCTCAACTTTAAAGGGGCACACGCACACACAACGAGGCCTTTTAAAACGGGACCTGTTTGCAGGTTTCTTAACCTGCCGGAGACCGAGAGGTACTGAGGGCTGTGGGGGTGGGGCTCCCCCTGTCGGCCGGCTGGCTGGGGGAGGGGGGAAGCCTGCAAAACCAGGGGATCCCTCGCTGAGACCTGGGGATTGGGAAGCCTGCAGGCTTCTTCAGATAGAAGTGGAGAAGTGTGCCTGCACACAAAAACTTATTCCAGGGGAGTCGAACTCACGAGGGCCAAATCCAGGCCTCATATTCAGCAGGAGCTCACAGGAGCACAGCTCCTGAACCTTTCTGACGCCCCCCCTTCCACCCCACCTACCTTGTCTGTTGAATAGGAGGTGCAGCTGCATAACAATCCCTGGATTAGGAGACCGGGCAGCCAGCCAGACACCAGGGGCTTTGCCACGCCCCCAGCAGCCCTCATGAACCCCTGGAGAAGCCTGCGCCACACTTCCTCCACTTCCTATGAGATTTTGGGTGGCGGGTGACTTGCTGCCCTTTTAATTGGGGGCGGGGAGGGCAGCCCAGGAGAGCCCCAGGTGAGCGAGGCCTGCTTGGGCTGGCTGGATCTCTAGCCAGGCGAAGCAGGCCTCGCTCACCCGGGGCTCTCTTTTCTTACGTCGGGTTGCTTTTAGCTGTGGGCAGGGCCGCATATGCTAATGAGCTCCAGCCCCTTTCTTTCTGCAAAATGACCATTGCTAAGCAGAGTCAGGACTCAGAAGGGAGACCACCAAGGAAGGCCCTGCATCAGCTGTGACTTGAAGGCACTCTGCGCATGCTCAGAAGCTACATCTTGCGGCAGTGACTTGAGTCATGGAAACGAAGCCTCACATTTGAAGAAGCCCCCTTTCCTTGAAGGGCCTATCCTGAATCTCCCGACGGTCGACTGCAGCAGCGAAAACACTCCTGCTAATTCCACGCCTGCAGCCATTTCTGCCCTGTTCCGGACTCTGGGCCTCAGCAACCCGATCCAGAGCCTGATTTAATCGTGCCCCGTGCATGTCTGTGCCAGCTTCCCTTGATTTCAAGCGGGTCCCCAAGGAGAGAACGTTGCCAACCATAGCACTGAACAGGGAAAGGAAAGTTTCCCTCTCTGGTCAAGGCACATTCAGCGGCTCCTTCCCTCCTTCCTCGCCCCCATATTTTCTCAGCATTGGGAATGTAAGCGGGCTGCCCTATCCAGAAGAGAATCATAGAGTTGGAAGGGATCTCCAGGGTCCTCTAGTCCAACCCCCTGCACAATGCAGGAAACTCAAAAACACCTCCCCCTAGATTCACAGGATCTTCATTGCTGTCAGATGGCCATCGAGCCTCTGTTGAAAAACCTCCAAGGAAGGACAGCCCACCACCTCCCGAGGAGGAAGCCTGTTCCACTGAGGAACCGCTCTAACGGACAGGAAGTTCATAGAATTCTAGAGTTGGAAGGGACCTCCAGGGTCATCTAGTCCAACCCCCTGCACATTGCAGGAAACTCAAAAATACCTCCCCCTAGATTCACAGGATCTTCATTGCTGTCAGATGGCCATCGAGCCTCTGTTGAAAAACCTCCAAGGAAGGAGAGCCCACCACCTCCCGAGGAGGAAGCCTGTTCCACTGAGGAACCGCTCTAACGGACAGGAAGTTCATAGAATCCTAGAGTTGGAAGGGACCTCCAGGGTCATCTAGTCCAACCCCCTGCACAATGCAGGAAACTCACAAACACCTCCCCCTAAGTTCACAGGATCTTCATTGCTGTCAGATGGCCATCGAGCCTCTGTTGAAAAACCTCCAAGGAAGGAGAGCCCACCACCTCCTGAGGAAGCCTGTTCCACTGAGGAACCGCTCTAACGGTCAGGAAGTTCATAGAATCCTAGAGTTGGAAGGGACCTCCAGGGTCATCTAGTCCAACCCCCTGCACAATGCAGGAAACGCACAAACACCTCCCCCTAAATTCACAGGATCTTCATTGCTGTCAGATGGTCATCCAGCCTCTGTTGGAAAACCTCCAAGGAAGGAGAGCCGAAGAGGACTCCTTCAGGAATTGGAAGGAGGGCCTTATAACCAAAGATGAATATAAACAAATCACCAGTGCTTGTAGAGAAAAAGTTAGGAAAGCTAAAGCTCAGTATGAGCTTAGGCTGGCCAAAGATGCTAAAAACAACAAAAAAAGGGTTCTTATGTTCAGAGTAAGAAAAAGAGCAAGGACATGGTAGGCCCATTGTAAGGGCAAGAAAGTGAAATTGTAACAGGTAATGAAGCGAGGGCGGAACTGCTCAATTCCTACTTTTCCTCAGTCTTCTCTTCTGAGGGGATGGTGCTCAACATGGCAAAAGCAGAACATATAAGGAGGGTATGAAGTTCCAACCTAGGATCAGCATAGGGGTAGTACATAAACACCTGGTTTCTTTAAATGAAACTAAGTCCTCAGGGCCAGATGAACCGCATCCAAGGGTTCTAAAAGAGCTTGCGGATGTAATTTCTGAGCCTCTGGCTATTATTTTTGAGAATTCTTGGAGAACAGGAGAGGTGCCGGAAGATTGGAGGCGGGCGAATGTTGTCCCCATCTTCAAGAAGGGGAAAAAAGAGGATCTGGGTAACTACCGACCCGTCAGCTTGACGTCTATACCTGGAAAAGTTTTAGAACAAATCAGCAAACAGTCGGTCCTGGAACATTTAGAAAGAATGGATGTGATTACTAAGAGCCAGCATGGTTTTCTCAAGAACAAGTCATGTCAGACTAACCTGATCTCTTTTTTTGAGAAAGTGACTACCTTGCTGGATCAGGGGAATGCTGTAGACATTGTTTATCTTGATTTCAGTAAGGCTTTTGATAAGGTTCCCCATACTGTCCTTGTTGACAAGTTGGTAAAATGTGGTTTGGATCCTGTTACCGTTAGGTGGATCTGTAACTGGTTGACAAATCACACCCAAAGAGTGCTTGTGAATGGTTTCTCATTCTCTTGGAGAGGAGCGACAAGTGGAGTGCCTCAATGATCTGTCCTGGGACCTGTATTGTTCAACATCTTTATCAATGATTTGGATGAAGGAATAGAGGGAATGCTTATTAAATTTGCAGATGATACTAAATCGGGAGGGGTTGCAAACATAGAAGAAGACAGAAACAGGATACAGGATGACCTTGACAGGCTGGAAAACTGGGCTAAAATCAATAAAATGAATTTTAACAGGGATAAATGTAAAGTTCTGCACTTAGGTAGGAAAAATCCAAAGCATGGCTATAGGATGGGGGAGACTTGTCTTAGCAGTAGTATGCGTGAAAAGGATCTAGGGGTCTTAGTGGACCATACGCTGAACATGAGTCAACAGTGTGATGCGGTGGCTAAAAAGGCAAATGCAATTTTGGGCTGTATCAACAGAAGTCTAGTGTCCAGATCACGTGATGTGATGGTATCACTTTACTCTACTCTGGTAACACCTCACCTGGAGTATTGTGTTCATTTTTGGGCACCGCATTTTAAGAAGGATATAGACAAGCTGGAAAGGGGTCCAGAGGAGGGCGATGAAGATAGTGAGGGGTCTGGAGACCAAGTCCTATGAGGAAAGGTAGAAGGAGCTGGGGATGTTTAGCCTGGAGAGGAGGCGGCTGAGAGGTGATAGGATCACCATCTTCAAGTCCTTGAAGGGCTGTCCTCTACAGGATGGTGTGGAATTGTTTTCTGTGACCCCAGAAGGTAGGACCAGAACCAACGGGTTGAAATTAAATCAAAAGAGTTTCCGGCTCAACATTAGGAAGAACTTCCTGACCGTTAGAGCGATTCCTCAGTGGAACAGGCTTCCTCGGGAGGTGGTTGGCTCTCCTTCCTTGGAGGTTTTTAAACAGAGGCTAGATGGCCATCTGACAGCAATGCAGATCCTGTGAATTTAGGGGGAGGCGTTTGTGAGTTTCCTGCATTGTGCAGGGGGTTGGACTAGATGACGCTCCAGGTCCCTTCCAACTCTATAATTCTAAGAAGAAATTGATTTTTATCCTGCCCTGCACTCTGAATCTCAAAGTCAGAAAGCGGCTCACAATCTCCTTTATCTTCCTCCCCCACAACAAACACCTTGTGAGGTGGGTGGGGCTGAGAGGGCTCTCACAGCAGCTGCCCTTTCAAGGACAACCTCTGTCAGAGCTATGGACTCTTATCCGGGTTAACCGGGTTTGATTCCCCACTCCTCCACTTGCACCTGCTGGAATGGCCTTGGGTCAGCCATAGCTCTCGAAAGAGTTGTCCTCAAAAGGGCAGCTTCTGTGAAAGCTCTCTCAGCCCCACCCACCTCACAGGGTGCCTACTGTGGGGAAAGATTCAGAGAGAAGGGCGGGGTATAAATCTGCAATTCTTCTTCTTTCTTGGATCCTATGGAGGAGATACAAAGAAAGCACCTTTAGGACCAATGGGTGCTAATGTTTTAAGCATGCTTTAGTCCTGTTTGTCTGTGTCCCTTTAAAAGTTTATCTCTCTGCTCTCTACTCTTATAGCCTGACCTAGCCCGACAAGGTCTCATTTATGTCAGATCCAGCCCTCATAACATATGTGTTCGACACTCCTTGCCTAGGCTCTTAGCAAGTGCCCGATGTTTGGGCTAAGCAGGAGACAAGTGGCACCTTTAAGACAAACAAACTTTTATTCAGTATGTAAGCTTTCGTATGCTCTAAGCACACTTCATCAGACAAGGAATGTAGTAGAGTAAGCAGAACTACATATAGCTTGCGGGGTTTAGAATGCAAAGTGGTACAAAGTTAAAATCCAAGAGCCAGTTTGGTGTAGTGGTGAAGTGCGTGGACTCTTCTCTGGGAGAACCGGGTTTGATTCCCCACTCCTCCACTTGCAGCTGCTGGGATGGCCTTGGGTCAGCCAGAGCTCTCTTATCTGGGAGAACCGGGTTTGATTCCCCACTCCTCCACTTGCAGCTGCTGGAATGGCCTTGGGTCAGCCACAGCTCTCGCAGGACTTGTCCTTGAAAGGGCAGCTGGTGTGAGAGCCCTCTCAGCCCCACCCACCTCACATGGGTGTCTGTTGTGGGGGGAGAAGATATAGGAGATTGTAAGCCGCTCTGAGTCTCTGATTGAGAGAGAAGGGCGGGGTATAAATCTGCAATTCTTCTTATACTTCTTCTTCAATAGCAGAATAGAAAAATCCACAAATTCAGAATACCTCTGATCTGGGTAGCATTAGCATGGGAAACCAATAAAACGATAACATGTCAGAATGTGGGAATGTCTGTTGATTATTCTATCATTAATAAGCCTGGGTCAAAATGAGGGCATTTCTTTCCCAGAAGTTTTTCCTGTCCAACTAATTGATCTTTTAACGTGTAACTTAAATATATACATCATTCTAGTTTGTCATTAGAAAAAAAATACATTCAAATATAGTGGAAGATGGGTTTAGTATGTGTGATGAGATACACAGCCCATATCCCTTGTGAGTATGTTGTCAATACAAAAACATTATTCTGATATGCTATCCGTCAGGGCTATCAAACTCATAAGAACATAAGAGAAGTCATGTTGGATCAGGCCAATGGCCCATCCAGTCCAACACTCTGTGTCACACAGTGGACAATATATGTGTGTGTGTGTGTGTGTGTATACACACACACACACACATATATACTGTTGCTAATAGCCACTGATGGACCTCTGCTCCATATTTTTATCCAATCCCCTCTTCAAGCTGGCTGTGCTTGTAGCCGCCACCACCTCCTGTGGCAGTGAGTTCCACATGTTAATCACCCTTTGGGTGAAGAAGGGCTTCCTTTTATCCCTTTTAACCTGACTGCTCAGCAATTTCATTGAATGCCCACGAGTTCTTGTATTGTGAGAAAGGGAGAAAAGGACTTCTTTCACTGCTTTCTCCATCCCAGGCATAATCTTGCAAACCTCCATCATGTCACCCCGCAGTCGCCGTTTCTCCAAGCCAAAGAGCCTCAAGTGTTTTAACCTTTCTTCACAGGGAAAGTGTTCCAACCCTTTAATCATTCTTGTTGCCCTTTTCTGGACTTTTTCCAATGCTATAATATCCTTTTTGAGGTGCGGTGACCAGAACTGCACACAGTATTCCAAATGAGACCGCACCATCGATTTATACATGGCCGAGGACCTGCCTACCTTAGGGACCGCCTCTCCCCATATGTTCCCCAGAGAGCACTGAGATCTAGCTCTCAAAACCTTTTAAAAATCCCTGGGCCAAAAGAGGCTAGACTGAAGACAACTAGAGAGCAAGCCTTTTCAGCAATGCCCCCCCCCCTCCGATGGTGGAATCAACTTCCAGAGATGGTGCGAGCCCTGCGGGACCTGAATCAGTTCCGTGGGGCTTGCAAAACCTCTCTGTTTCGACTTGCTTTTGAGACAGAACCTGGCTAAACGGATCGGTACCCATCCAGCCATCTTGTCCATGATTGTGATCTGTAGCACGTTATAGCACCCGTTTTATCTATTTAATTAATTAATCATGTAACTGTAGTTTAACTGAATTGTAATTTTAAAATTGCTCATTTATATTGTATTTCATGTATCTCATGGTCTTCCACGTCTGTGAGCCGCCCTGAGCCCGCCTTTGGCGGGGGAGGGTGGGATATAAAAATAAATTTATCTTATCTTATCTTACAGGGGCATTCTGATACTGGCTGATTTGTTTTCAATTCCCTTCCTAACAATTCCCAGCATGGCGTTGGCCTTTTTTATTGCAGCCACACACTCAATTGTTATGAGAGCCAGATCCGACATAAATGAGACCTTGTCGGGCTTGTCTAGTTGGGCCGGGCTATGTGTGTACCTATTTAAGAGTAGGTGGTAGCAGAGATGTAAATTTTATAAAGGACACAAACACAATTAAAAAAAAATTAAACCATGCTTATAATGTTAGCAATTGTTAGTCTTTTTTATGTTTGACTATTTGTTGGGAGCCGCCCTGAGCCACTTGTGGGAAGGGCGGGATATAAATAATAAATAAATAAAAGTGCTTTCTTTGTCTTTTTCCCATGGGATCTAGGGAGCCAGGCAAAGGACGCTTTGGCTCTTTCCTTCCTTCCCCAGGTTACAAGGGGGGGGAGCCTCAGCCAATAGAAGGGAGAAAGGCTTGGCTCAGTAGCTCTGCTGTGCGATTCAGAGAGTCTGGAAAAAAACAAGCTCTACCTCCCCTTTTCCTCCCCAAGGGAGGAGCCTCAGCCAACGGAGAAAACAGTAGCTCCTGAGCAAGCCTTGCAAAGCAAACTGTTCAGCAGAAGGAAGCAAGAGAGAGGGAAAGGGAAGCCGAGGGCAGCCAGTTGCTGGGGAGGGGGGGCTAATGGGAGCCCTGGGCGGGGGGCTTGATTTGGCCCCCGGCTTGCATGTCTGCCACCCCCGCCCTGCATTGTCTGGGCTGGGAGTGCGTCCTCGCTTCCTCCCATTTGAAACTTGAGCTCCGGCAGCGGGATAAGGCAGGAGAGAGCAAGAGGAGGGTTCAGAGAGACTCCAAAGCGTCCTGTTGTTCTTTCTTTCCGAGGCTGCAGCCGGAGCCAGCAGCATCTCCCCTTTGGAAAGGGACTGGGGAGGCGGGGGGGGGGCTGTTGGAAAGAGCTCTGCGTGGGCTCTGGAAGGAGGGCTTGCAAAGGCCAACCTGCCGGGGGAGGGGGGGGCGCTGCGCAGGACTAGTCCCCAGCAAGAGGGTCAGTCCCCGCTCCTAGCAGCCTCTGCCAAGCGTGTGGTTGGTTGGCTGGCTGCGGGGGAGAGGGATGTGGGGGCTTCCCTCTCTGCCCGTGCTGCTGGCGCTGGCCCCTTTCCTCTGGGGCTCCGACGGGGGGCTCCGCCGGCGCTCGCAGCGGGTGCAGCACGGGCGCTGCAGCTACACCTTCGTCCTGCCCGAGGCCGACCTGCCCCCCTGCCGGCAGCAGCAGGAATTGCTCCTCGGGGCGGAGACCTTCGACGGCAACGCCTTGCAGCGCGACGCCCCCCTCGGCCCTGCCGACCCCCGCCACGACCCCCCGGCGCGGAGGGTGCAGCAGCTGGAGAGGGTCCTGGAGAACAACACCCAGTGGCTGCTGAAGGTAAAGGGGGGGGGGGCGGGCCCTGGGTTCAAGGGGAGGCGCGCGCGCCTGGGGTTGCCATCTCCCGGCTGGTGAATTCCTGGAGGTTTTTTTTAGGGATGGATCTTGGAGGGAAAGGAGGTACCTCGGCGGCGTCGAATGGCACAGAGTCCACCCTCCAAAGAGCCAGCTGGGTGTAGTGCTTAAGTGTGCGGACTCTTATCTGGGAGGACCCGGTTTGATTCCCCACTCCTCTACTTGCACCTGCTGGAATGGCCTTGGGTTAGCCATAGCGCTCTCGCAGAGCTGTCCTTGAAAGGGCAGATTCTGTCTGAGCTCTCTCAGCTCTACCTACCACAAAGGGTGTCTTTTGGTGTTTGGTGTAGTCGTTATGTGCGAAGACTGTTATCTCGGAGAACCAGGTTTGATTCCCCGCTCCTCCAGTTGCACCTGCTGGAATGGCCATGGGTTAACCATAGCTCTCCTAGGAGTTGTCCTTAAAGGGCAGCTGCTGGGAGAGCCCTCTCAGCCCCACCCACCTCACAGGTTGTCTGTTGTGGGGGAAGGAGATAAAAGCGATTGTGAGTTGCTCTGAGAGCTCTCTCAGCCCCACCCACCTCACAGGGTGTCTTTTGGTGCTTGGTGTAGTGCTTAAGTGCGCAGACTCTTATCTGGGAGAACTGGGTTTGATTCCCCACTCCTCCACTTGCACCTGCTGGAATGGCCTTGGGTCAGCCATAGCTCTGGCAGAGCTGTTCTTGAAAGGGCAGATTCTGTCAGAGCTCTCTCCCATCTACCTCACAGGGTGTCTGTTGATGTTTGGTGTAGTAGTGAAGTGCACGGAGTCTTATCTGGGAGAACCCGGTTTGATTCTCCACTTCTCCACTTGTAGCTGCTGGAATGGCCTTGGGTCAGCCATAGCTCTTGCAAGAGTTGTCCTTGAAATGGCAGCTTCTGGGAGAGCTCTCTCAGTCCCACCCACCTCATGGGGTGTCTGTTGTGTGGGGAGGAGGTAAAGGAGACTGTGACTGCTCTCTGAGATTCAGAGTATAGGGCGGTATATAAATCCAATATCATCATCATCATCATCATCATCATCATCATCATCATCATCATCATCATCATCATCATCATCATCATCATCATCATCATCATCTTCTTCTTCTTCTTCTTCTTCTTCTTCTCTGTTACTCTGGGGAATTGCTGCCTGTGGGGTGACATGATAGAGGTTTACAAGATTATGCATGGGATGGAGAAAGTAGAGGAAGAAGGACTTTTCCCCCTTTCTCACGATACAAGAACTCGTGGGCATGCGATGAAATGGCTGAGCAGTCAGGTTAAAACGGATAAAAGGAAGTACTTCTTCACCCAAAGGGTGATTAACATGTGGAATTCACTGCCACAGGAGGTGGTGCTCAGCAATTTCATTGAATGCCCACTTGCACCTGCTGGAATGGCCTTGGGTCAGCCAGAGCTCTCTTATCTGGGAGAACCGGGTTTGATTCCCCACTCCTCCACTTGCACCTGCTGGAATGGCCTTGGGTCAGCCAGAGCTCTCTTATCTGGGAGAACCGGGTTTGATTCCCCACTCCTCCACTTGCACCTGCTGGAATGGCCTTGGGTCAGCCATAGCTCTGGCAGAGGTTGTCCTTGAAAGGGCAGCTGCTGTGAGAGTCCTCTTAGCCCCACCCACCTCACAAGGTGTCTGTTGTAAAGGAGGAAGATAAAGGAGATTGTGAGCCACTCTGAGATTTGGAGTGAAGGGCAGGTATAAATCCAATATCATCTTCTTGAGAGCCAGTTTGGTGTAGTGGTTAAGTGTGTGGACTCTTATCAGGGAGAACTGGGTTTGATTCCCCCACTCTTCCTCTTAACCACTACACCAAACTGGCTCTACCACTATACCATAGTAGCTGTTCCTCAAAATTTGATTTCAGCTAGTTGATTTCAACTGATGGCCTCTTTGGAATCCAACTCAAGACTTAGCGCGGTGCCTGTAAAATGCATTAACCTGGCCTCTTCAGCTGCATTTGTGGTGCAACGGAGCATGCGCAGAGTGCCTTTGCTTCCCCCATCGAGTAATGCCCTGTATGTGCTCTTTGGTGCCTGGGGCTCTGAATATAAACGTTGCTTCCTCCTCCTCAGCGGTAGAGCATCTGCTTGGGAAGCAGAAGGTCCCAGGTTCAATCCCCGGCATCTCCAACTGAAAAGGGTCCAGGCAAGTAGGCGTGAAAAGCCTCAGCTTGAGACCCTGGAGAGCCGCTGCCAGTCTGAGTAGACAGCAGTGACTTTGATGGACCCAGGGCCTGGTTCAGTAGAAGGCAGCTTCATATGTTCTTCGTATGTTCTTCCATAGCCAGCCACAGCTGGGGTCGGGGCCTGAGGTTCTCAGGGGTGGCTTTCAAGCAAGAACATCCAACAGTTTATGAATTCATTCATTTTCATAGAATCATAGAGTTGGAAGGGATCTCTAGGGTTATCTAGCCCATGAAACCCACAAACCTCTCCCCCTAAATTCACAGGATTTTCATTGCTGTCAGATGGCCATCTAGCCTCTGTTTCAAAACCTCCAAGGAAGGAGAGCCCACCACCTCCCAAAGAAGGAAGCCTGTTCCACTGAGGAACTGCTCTAACAGTCAGGAAGTTCTTCCTAATGTTGAGCCGGAAACTCTTTTGATTTAATTTCAACCCGTTGGTTCTGGTCCTGCCTTCCGGGGCCACGGAAAACAATTCCACACCCTCCTCTATAGGACAGCCCTTCAAGGACTTGAAGATGGTGATCCTATCACCTCTCAGCCGCCTCCTCTCCAGGCGAAACATGCCCAGCTCCTTCAACCTTTCTTCATAGGACTTGGTCTCCAGACCCCTCACCATCTTTGTCGCCCTCCTCTGGAACTGTTCCGGCTTATCTATACCCTTCTTAAAATGTGGTGCCCAAAGCTGAACACAAGACTCCTGGTGAGGTCTTACCAGAGCAGAGTAAAGCAATACCATCCCATCACATGATCTGGACACTATACATTTTGTTGATACAGCCCAAAATTGCATATGCCTTTTTAGCCACCGCATCACACTGTTGACTCATGTTCAGCGTATGGTCCACTAAGACCCCTAGAGCCTTTTCGCACATATTACTGCTAAGACAAGTCTCCCCCATCCTATAGCCATGCATTGGATTTTTCCTACTTAAATGTTTTTTCTCTGTCGCTTCCGGGGTCATAACAATTCACATCCCCAAGGGATTTCTGCAGGCCAATAGCCCTCTGTGTGTGTGTGTATGTGTGCACATGTCTATGTGGATGTGCGTGCGTGTTTACACCTCCGCAAATGGGAAGGCTGAGTGTGAAACAAGAGGAAGCGAAACATAAAAAGCATTATTATATTCCGCAGTGACTTTTGTCTTTTCCTAAGGTGACCAAAGTACAATAGCGTCAATTGAGTCATTTTAGTTTTTAGGGAAAGTTCAGCCTTGATTTGATCTGGAACACTCTGACCGATTCCTCACTCACCTCAGTTTGGTGTAGTGGTTAAGTGTGTGGACTCTTATCTGGGAGAACCGGGTTTGATCCCCCACTCCTCCACTTGCACCTGCTGGATTGGCCCTGGGTCAGCCATAGCTCTGGCAGAGGTTGTCCTTGAAAGGGCAGCTGCTGGGAGAGCCCTCTCCAGCCCCACCCACCTCACAGGGTGTCCAGGCCCACCCACCTCACAGGGTGTTTGTTGTGGGGGAGGAAGGTAAAGGAGATTGTGAGCCGCTCTGAGACTCTTCGGAGTGGAGGGCGGGATATAAATCCAATATCTTCATCTACCTCACAGGGTGTCTGTTGTGGGGGAGGAAGGGAAAGGAGATTGTGAGCCGCTCTGAGACTCTTCGGAGTGGAGGGCGGGATATAAATCCAATATCTTCATCTACCTCACAGGGTGTCTGTTGTGGGGGAGGAAGGGAAAGGAGATAGTGAGCCGCTCTGAGACTCTTCGGAGTGGAGGGCGGGATATAAATCCAATATCTTCATCTACCTCACAGGGTGTCTGTTGTGGGGGAGGAAGGGAAAGGAGATTGTGAGCCGCTCTGAGACTCTTCGGAGTGGAGGGCGGGATATAAATCCAATATCTTCATCTACCTCACAGGGTGTCTGTTGTGGGGGAGGAAGGTAAAGGAGATTGTGAGCCGCTCTGAGACTCTTCGGAGTGGACGGCGGGATATAAATCCAATATCTTCTTCTTATGCCGCTCTCACACTCCTCTTCTCCGGGGGGCTTCCGTGATATTTCACACTATCTGCCCCGGGGCTACAACTAGCTTCGCCTTTTTCACCTGGCAAACAGAAACCGGTTTTTAGAGCATCTTGTTTGCTGCGTAAAAGAGGCAGAAAGGGTTGCAGCCCTGGGGCAGCTTGTGCGAAATCCGACAGAAGCCCATGGAGAAGAGGAGAGTGAGAAGCCTAGTGGGGAATTGGTCTCTGATTTGTCTTTTTGGCAATCCCTGGTAGCCATAAGACTCTCCTCCAACACCAAGCATAGTTTACTCAGACTCAGTTTACTCAGACCAGTAGGAGCCCTCCAGGGTCTCAGGCAAGTTTACTCACAGTTTACTCAGACCAGTAGGAGCCCTCCAGGGTCTCAGGCAAGTTTACTCACAGTTTACTCAGACCAGTAGGAGCCCTCCAGGGTCTCAGGCAAGTTTACTCACAGTTTACTCAGACCAGTAGGAGCCCTCCAGGGTCTCAGGCAAGGGTCTTTCACATCTCCTATTGCCTGGTCCTTTTTAACTGGAGATGCCGGGGATTGAACCTGGGACCTTCTGCATGCCAAGCAGAGGCTCTTCCCCTGAGCCACAGGCCCTGCAGACCAAAATCCTCATGCCTTCACACTGATTAGCTGGGTGGTTCATTGGAAGGCGGGTGCAGATTAGCGTTGCCAGGTATCCTTTGGCCACTGGTAGGAGATGGGGGTTTCCATATCCAGGTTGGGAAACCCCTAGACCGATTTTCCACTAGCCGTACTCCGCTGTCACACTCCTCGTCTCCGCGAGGCTGCCGTCAGAGTTCACACTGTCTGGCCCCGGGCTTTGCATTTTTTGTGTGGCAAAGAGAAACTGGTTTTTAGAGGCTCTTGTTTGCTGCACGAAAGAAGGGGAGCGAGTTGGTAGGGGCTGCCCCCCCCCCAGTCTGGGTGGGGGGTTCCCCCGCCTGGGACGTTCCCAACCTGCTTTGGGCCAGCAGGGGGGAACCTCTCCCGACGTTGTCGGTGCAATGATGTCACCCGGAAGTGACATCATCGCACCGGCGACATCACGTGGCGGCCACTCTTCTTTTTTTTGAAGTTAAGAAACAAATTTATTACAAATTTGGAATATACAACAACAAATGAATATAATGCATCAAAATTATACATAGCAATGTCAACTGGTTTGATTAATCAAGTAGCGTTGCCAAGTCCAATTCAAGAAATATCTGGGGACTTTGGGGGTGGAGCCAGGAGACATCAGGGGTGGAGCCAAGATCAAGGCTTTGACAAGCATCATTGAACTCCAAAGGGAGTTCTGGCCATCACATTTAAAGGGACGGCACACCTTTTCAATTCCTTCCTTCCATAGGAAATAATGAGATAGGGGCACCTTCTTTTGGGGCTCATAGAATTGGACCCCCTGGTCCAATCTTTTTGAAACTTGGGGGTGTTTTGGGGAGAGACACTAGATGCTATACTGAAAATTTGGTGCCTCTACCTAAAAAAAACAGCCCCCCCCCCCCGAGCCCCAAATACCCGCGGATCAATTCTCCATGATTTTCTATGGGAATAAATCTCCATAGGGAATAACAGAGTTCCCAGCAGACATTCCCCTCCCCTCCCCCCGCTTTCTGATGACCCTGAAGCGGGGGGAGGGCTTCCAAACCGGGGGATCCCCTGCCCCCACCTGGGGATTGGCAACCCGATAATCAAGAGTTACATCATTGTAATTTTCATAGTTAATCAATATACAGCAAACATTTTAATTGAATCGAGTGCCCAAATATTAAACTAAAAGGCTCCAAAGTGAGCATGCAACTGAAAACCAGGTCAGTTTGGCAGCATAAATGATGCTGGGAAAAGAAGTACGTTTTGAGTTAATTAAGTATGGAAAAGACAAACATTGTTTTGATCAAAAACGTTACTATTGCATGCAATGGGAAAGCTACTTAGTACCCAACTAATTTAAAGAAGTGAAATGAAAATGACGAGAAGAGAAAAAAAAAAGAAAAACTGTTGTTTTGTAGTAATAGTAGTAGTAATAATATAAACCTTTAACAAATGCGTGGCGGACACTCTAGACGTTTCCGGGAAAACTCTATGGTTTGCCCAGACACTCTAGCCATCTGGGAGAGAAAACTCTATGGTACAGTAGGTACCATAGAGTTTTACCTTCCCAGATGGCTAGAGCACGCAGGGAAACCGTAGCATTTCCACTGTAAAGTAATACCTTACAAGAGTGATGTGAAATAACATTCTGATTTTGAAAGCTACTTAATACCCAACTAATCTGAAGAAGTGAAATGAAAATGATGAGAATAGAAAAAAAGAAAAACTATTGTTATGTAGTAGTAGTAATAATAATAATAATATAAACCTCTAACAAATGCATGGCGGCTATTCTAGACATTTCCGGGAAAGCTCTATGGTTCTCCCAGACACTCTAGCAATTTGGGAGATAAAACTCTATGGTACCATAGAGTTTTCCCCTCCCAAATGGCTAGAGCGTCCAGGGAAACCATAACGTTTTCCCCGGAAATGCCTAGAGCGGCTGTGAGTGACGTCGCCGGTGCAATGACATCACTTCCAGGTGACATCATTTGCGTTGCACGCATGTTTTGTGCACGCACGAAAGTCCCTCACCGGAGAACAGCGGGGACTTGGCAACCTTGGAGAAAAGGAGAGTGAGAGCGGCATAAGGCTAGTGGGGAATTAGTTCTAGAGATTTGGGGATTGAAGATGGGGAAGAGAAAGACCTCAGTGGGGTTCAATACCATAGAATCTGCCCTCCAACACATCGTTTTTTCTCCAGGGAAACTGATCTTTGTAGTCTGGAGAGGAGCTGTAATTGCCGGGGATTCCCCAGTCGCACCTGGGGGTTAGCCTACCTCGAGATGGACTTCTTGCTGAGCAGCTGAATGAAATACGAAGGGCACGTTTTCCTCGGTCAAGTGAAAGAGGTCTGAGATTTAGGATTATTTAAAAAGCTGTCAACAGAAGGAAGGGGCTTGGGAAATGGCTGAACCCAGCCCCCTCTCCGGCTACGAGCTCAGTTTCAACACCACCGGCCTCCAAAATAGGCGACGGTCACAGCTGGGAGAAAGACTTCCTTTTCTCCCAAGCACCGTCCGACTTCACCCCGGGCCACCCGAGGGAGAGCTGCTGACATCAGGCCTGCAAATAGCTCTGCCCCGGATTGGCTCGGGAACGGCTGGAATGACATTTGCAGCGCAAAGGGAGCCGTTGGGGTCTGGGGAAATCCCTTTCTGCAGAGGGATGGGCGAGAGGCTGGGGAGGGCAACATTTCCCAACCTGAAGCATCCCCTTTTAGGGTGGCCAGGTCAAATTCAAGAAATACCTGGGGACTTCGGGGGTGGAGCCAGGAGACCGGGGGCGGAGCCAGGAGACTTCGGGGGTGGAGCCAGGTAGGGCTCCCAATCCCCGGGTGAGTAAGGCAAAAATAGGAACACACTGTAATTTACAAAGCAAGAATAAATGCAACCACTCTTCTTATGCTTTCAGTTCATGGGAACACCACAAACACAACTTTCAGCCAAAAGACAGCGGCTCTTCACTGAGCTCAACATACATAGTCGTTCCAGGTCAATATAAGAACATAAGAACATAAGAGAAGCCATGTTAGATCAGGCCAATGGCCCATCCAGTCCAACATTCTGTGTCACACAGCGGCCAAATATATATATATATATATATATATATATATATATATATATATATATACACACACACACACACACTGTGGCTAATAGCCACTGATGGACCTCTGCTCCATATTTTTATCTAACCCCTTCTTGAAGGTGGCTATGCTTGTGGACGCCACCACCTCCTGTGGCAGTGAATTCCACATGTTAATCACCCTTTGGGTGAAGAAGTACTTCCTTTTATCCGTTTTAACCTGTCTGCTCAGCAATTTCATCGAATGCCCACGAGTTCTTGTATTGTGAGAAAGGGAGAAAAGTACTTCTTTCTCTACTTTCTCCATCCCATGCATTATCTTGTAAACTTCCATCATGTCACCCCTCAGTCGACGTTTCTCCAAGCTAAAGAGCCCTAAGCGTTTCAACCTTTCTTCATAGGGAAGGTGTTCCAGCCCTTTAATCATTTTAGTTGCCCTTTTCTGAACTTTCTCCAATGCTATAATATCCTTTTTGAGGTGCGGCGACCAGAACTGCACACAGTACTCCAAATGAGACCGCACCATCGATTTATACAGAGGCATTATGATACTGGCTGATTTGTTTTCAATTCCCTTCCTAATAATTCCCAGCATGGCGTTGGCCTTTTTTATTGCAAACGCACACTGCCTTGACATTTTCAGTGAGTTATCTACCACGACCCCAAGATCTCTCTCTTGGTCTGTCTCTGCCAGTTCACACCCCATCAACTTGTATTTGTAGCTGGGATTCTTGGCCCCAATGTGCATTACTTTGCACTTGGCCACATTGAACCGCATCTGCCACGTTGACGCCCACTCACCCAGCCTCAACAGATCCCTTTGGAGTTCCTCACAATCCTCTCTGAATACCATCGCTTTGACTATACAGACTTTTGTTGGCAGGGTGATGTCTCTGCTTTTTATTATACCGCCCAGGTTCACCATAGCTGTCCTCCCAAGGAGCAAACGTCTTTTAATTTCAATATTTTGCAATGCTGTACAGGTACGATACCTTGCTGTCTAAACATGTCCTGTTTCTTGGTAGACGCAAGCGTACCATTTATTCAAGTGCAGCGAGGGTGTTGTTGTTATTGTTGTTCAGTCGCGCAGTCGAGTCCGACTCTTTGCGACCCCCTGGACCAAGTCATGCCAGGCCCTCCTGTCTTCCACCATCCTCCGAAGTCTGCTCAAATTTGTGTTTGTTACGTCAGTAACGCTGTCCAGCCATCTCATCTTTTGCCACCCCTTTCTTCTTTTGCCTTCTGCCTTTCGCAGCATCAGGGTCTTCTCCAAAGCATCTATTCTTCTGCGCTCAGCCTTCCTTATGGTCCAGCTCTCACAGCCATACATTACTACTGGGAATACCATCGCTTTGACTATACAGACTTTT
Source organism: Heteronotia binoei (assembly GCF_032191835.1). Lineage (NCBI taxonomy): Eukaryota > Metazoa > Chordata > Lepidosauria > Squamata > Gekkonidae > Heteronotia > Heteronotia binoei. Next base: position 10,446,383 of record NC_083224.1, read on the forward strand.
GTTGGCAGGGTGATGTCTCTGCTTTTTATTATACCGCCCAGGTTCACCATAGCTGTCCTCCCAAGGAGCAAACGTCTTTTAATTTCATGGCTACAGTCACCATCTGCAGTGATCTTGGATCCCAGAAATGTGAAGTCTGTCACTACTTCCATGTCTTCCCCTTTCATTTGCAGTCCTCAATCCCACAGGTATGGTGACACAGGGTCAAGGCTCCTTCCGTGTTTCGTACCCCACTTCCACTGGCCGCCTGTATTTTTTCCGGAACCCATGCTTAGGCAACAACTCTCACATAACTTACATGTCTCATCTGCACGCTTGATGGAAGTGGCGTATGAAACACGGAAAGAACCTTGGAGAACCATTCGTGCAAGCTGCAAAGTAACATTTGTATTGTAATGTGTGAGCCATTGCCTTTAGCACGGGTTTCAAAGCTAAAAGAAAAGCGGCCAGTGGAAAGATAGATAATTTAAAAGTGAACGAAACACAGAACTGAACCACCGTACCTGTCAGACTTCGGTCTGCCACCCATAGGAGGAATCCTATACAAGCGTGGTGCTGTCTATGTCTTTCAAGCGAAGGAGAGCTGAGACTGTGGACTGTAAAGCGCTACCTTACAAGAGTGATGTGAAATAACATTCTGGTTTTGAAAGTACCACCTTACAAGAGTGGTGTGAAATAACTTTTTGGTTTTTCTGTGGACATTTAATGAATTCTGTGATGATAATAATATAATTGCATCATTATGAAAGAAATTGCTTAAGCATTTATTTGCAACATAAAAACGCAGTGGTTTATTTAGAAGATGAAGAAGAAGATATTGGATTTATATCCCCCCCTCCACTCCGAAGAGACTCAGAACGGCTCACAATCTCCTTTCCCTTCTCCCCCCCCACAACAGAAACCTTTTGAGGTAGATGAAGATATTGGATTTATATCCCGCCCTCCATTCCGAAGAGTCTCAGAGCGGCTCACGATCTCCTTTACCTTCCTCCCCCACATCAGACACCCTGTGAGGTAGATGAAGATATTGGATTTATATCCCACCCTGCACCCTGAAGAGTCTCAGAGCGGCTCACAATCTCCTTTCCCTTCCTCCCCCACAGCAGACACCCTGTGAGGTAGATGAAGATATTGGATTTATATCCCACCCTGCACCCTGAAGAGTCTCAGAGCGGCTCACAATCTCCTTTCCCTTCCTCCCCCACAACAGACACCCTGTCAGGTAGATGAAGATATTGGATTTATATCCCGCCCTCCATTCCGAAGAGTCTCAGAGCGGCTCACGATCTCCTTTACCTTCCTCCCCCACATCAGACACCCTGTGAGGTAGATGAAGATATTGGATTTATATCCCGCCCTCCACTCCAAAGAGTCTCAGAGCGGCTCACAATCTGCTTTCCCTTCCTCCCCCACATCAGACAGCCTGTGAGGTAGATGAAGATATTGGATTTATATCCCGCCCTCCACTCCAAAGAGTCTCAGAGTGGCTCACAATCTCCTTTCCCTTCCTCCCCCACATCAGACAGCCTGTGAGGTAGATGAAGATATTGGATTTATATCCCGCCCTCCACTCCGAAGAGTCTCAGAGCGGCTCACAATCTCCTTTACCTTCCTCCCCCACAACAGACACCCTGTGAGGTAGATGAAGATATAGGATTTATATCCCGCCCTCCACTCTGAAGAGTCTCAGAGCGGCTCACAATCTCCTTTACCTTCCTCCCCCACAACAGACAGCCTGTGAGGTAGATGAAGATATTGGATTTATATCCCGCCCTCCACTCCGAAGAGTCTCAGAGGGGCTCACAATCTCCTTTCCCTTCCTCCCCCACAGCAGACACCCTGTGAGGTAGATGAAGATATTGGATTTATATCCTGCCCTCCACTCCGAAGAGTCTCAGAGGGGCTCACAATCTCCTTTCCCTTCCTCCCCCACAACAGACACCCTGTGAGGTAGATGAAGATATTGGATTTATATCCCGCCCTCCACTCCGAAGAGTCTCAGAGCGGCTCACAATCTCCTTTACCTTCCTCCCCCACAACAGACAGCCTGTGAGGTAGATGAAGATATTGGATTTATATCCTGCCCTCCACTCCGAAGAGTCACAGAGGGGCTCACAATCTCCTTTCCCTTCCTCCCCCACAACAGGCACCCTGTGAGGTGGTTGGGGCTGAGAGGGCTCTCACAGCAGCTGCCCTTTCAAGGACAACCTCTGCCAGAGCTATGGTTGACCCAAAGCCATTCCGGCAGCTGCAAGTGGAGGAGTGGGGAATCGAACCCGGTTCTCCCAGATAAGAGTCCGCTCACTTAACCACTACACCAAACTGGCTGTCCAGTTGGTGTTTGCTAATCAGTACACTGATTTGCTCTGCCTGGGGATTGGCAACTCTAGCTTGGAGTTCTGTAGCACTGCTTGGTACAGAAAGGGCTTTGGAAGCGGAGTGAAGGCAGCACCCAGAGCTCCCTTTGGCTGCCTCTCCCAACACTCCGTGTCCCTCTGACCCTCATGTTACGATGCTCCCCTTCCAGCAGAGAGGGCAGATATTCTGACTCCAGCTGGAACTACTTACGGGGACCTGTTTTCTTTGGATTCCAGTCCTGAAAAAACAAGCCAGTAGAAAGCAGGAGGGAGGGAGACCGGGGTGGGGGAATAGAGGCGTTGTGAAAGAATTAAAAAAGCAACCCTAAATTAGCCGGCTGGTTAGCAAGGGAGGATAAACACATGGAGCAGAGGTCCGTGAGCGGCTATCAGCCACGGGGTATAGATGGAGCACACTGTGGGGCAGCGATGTTCAGAACCGGATCTGAGCATGTTTTTTGAGGGGGGGATTAAAACATGACGCCCCCTCGTGGTCCTATTCTATTTTGTGGGCCCATAGCATAGAATGGACTCTTTACCTAATTTGCCACCCCTTCCTCCGTCAGCGTCCGGGGCAAGCACTCCCCTCTGCCCCCTCCCCCTAGATCCGGCCCTGGTGATGCTCTGTATTCTTGGTGCGCGTGGGGGATAACAGTGGGAAGGCTTCTGCAGTTCTGGCCCCGCTGGTGGATCTCCTGATGGCCCCTGGGTTTTGGCCAGTGTGAGACACAGAGCATTGGACTGGAGGGGCTACTGGCCTGATCCAACATGGCTTCTCTTATGTTCTTATGTCTGGGGCAGAGATGCTCTGTATTCTTGGTGCTTGGGGGGGGGGGCACAGTGGGAGGGCTTCTAGTGTCCTGGCCCCACTGGTCGACCTCCTGATGGCACCTGGGTTTTTTGGCCCTTGTGTGACACAGAGTGTTTGACTGGAGGGGCCACTGACCTGATCCAGCATGGCTTCTCTTATGTTCTTATGTCTGGGGCAGAGATGCTCTCAGTGCTTGGGGGGGCACAGTGGGAGGGCTTCTAGTGTCCTGGCCCCACTGGTGGATCTCCTGACGACCCCTGGGTTTTGGCCACTGTGTGACACAGAGTGTTGGACTGGATGGGCCATTGGAATGATCCAACAGGGCTTCTCTTATGTTCTTCTGTGACACAGAGTGTTGGACTGGATGGGCCATTGGAATGATCCAACAGGGCTTCTCTTATGTTCTTATGTGACACAGAGTGTTGGGGTGGATGGGCCACTGGCCTGATCCAACATGGCTTCTCTTATGTGACACAGAGTGTTGGACCGGATGGGCCACTGGCCTGATCCAACATGGCTTCTCTTATGTTCTTCTGTGACACAGAGTGGTGGACTGGATGGGCCACTGGCCTGATCCAACATGGCTTCTCTAATGTTCTTATGTGACACAGAGTGTTGGACTGGAGGGGCCACTGGCCTGATCCAACAGGGCTTCTCTTATGTTCTTATGGGACACAGAGTGTTGGACTGGATGGGCCTTTGGCCTGTTCCAACATGGCTTCTCTTATGTCGAGTATTATCCTGCGGCTCCGAGCAGGATGTCTGCATTGCTACGAGCGGGGCTTTTTTTGAGCAGGAACGCACAGGAACACAGTTCCGGCTGGCTTGGTGTCAGGGGGTGTGGCCTGATATGCAAATAAGTTTCTGCTGGGCTTTTTTTGTGGAATAATAATGATTGTGAGGAGTTATGGCCTAATATGGAAATTAGTTCCTGCTGGGCTTTTTCCACCAGAAAAAAGCCCTGGGTATGAGAGATTGAGTTCTGGTACATAAGAACATAAGAGCAGCTATGCTGGATCAGGCCAATGGCCCATCTAGTCTAACACTCTGTGTCACACAGTGGCCAAAAAACCCCAGGTGCCATCAGAAGGCCAACCAGTGGGGCCAGAACTCCAGAAGCCCTCCCACAGAGCATCACTGCCCCTGACAGAGAGTTCCAGCTATGCCTCATAGCTAATAGCCACTGATGGACCTCTGCTCCATATTTTTATCCAATCCCCTCTTGAAGCTGGCTATGCTTATAGTGAATTCCATGTGTTAATCACCCTTTGGGTGAAGAAGTCCTGAATAAATGTAAGTTTAACTTGTTTGGGGTATACTTCTTGGGAGATTTATTTACTACACTCAGCATCACGCTTCCATGGCGGGGCAAAACTCAGCCATGTTCTCCAAATATCCCAGTACTGCTAAGCAGTCACTGTCTCCAGGGATACTGACTGCTATCGTCTTGTGACCAATTTGCCCTTTCAAGGACAACTCTGCCAGAGCTCTGGCTGACCCAAGGCCATTCCAGCAGCTGCAAGTGGTGAGCGAGGAATCAAACCCGGTTCTCCCAGATAAGAGTCCGTACACTTAACCACTACTCCAGACTGAATCAGAGTCTTAGAGCGGCTTACAATCTCCTATATCTTCTCCCTCCACAACAGACACCCTGTGAGGTGGGTGGGGCTGAGAGGGCTCTCACAGCAGCTGCCCTTTCAAGGACAGAGTCTCAGAGCGGCTCACAATCTCCTTTCCCTTCCTCCCCCACAACAGACACCCTGTGAGGTGGGTGGGGCTGAGAGGGCTCTCACAGCAGCTGCCCTTTCAAAGACAACTCTTGCAAGAGCTATGGCTGATCCAAGGCCATGCTAGCAGGTGCAAGTGAAGGACTGGGGAATCAAACCCGGTTCTCCCAGATAAGAGTCTGCCCTTTCAAGGACAACTCTTGCAAGAGCTATGGCTGACCCAAAGCCATTCCAGCAGCTGCAAGTGGAGGAGTGGGGAATCAAGTCTGCGCACTTCACCATTACACCAAACCGATAGAAATAAAGCACACAATTGTATCATCCTCAAACCATCCTTTCCTCAGTCTGTGGAATAATTGTCTTCCGCAAAACTGGTCTCTGGTGCCAAAAAGGTTGGGGACCGCTGTTCTAGGGGATCTCCAAGCCCTGCCCTAGCAAGACCCAGCCACAGTAGCCAGACCCCAAGCCCCCTGGATTTTCTTTCTCTTTTCCCTTTAGGCAGTGTGTGAACAAATTCTGCTGTTCTTTGGAGGCTCCCCATGGAGACCCAAAGCCTGGGTCAGGCTCCCAGTTCCCAAAACACGAAGGGTCAACCTCCCCCCCCCCCAGCCCACCCCTTTCCCCTCCTTGGCGCTTTTGATGTTTTCAGTTTGTTATTCTTGTTTTATCAGAAACGGAGCCGGCCCTTGGCTTTCTTTGCCAGCTGGTTATTTTTCATTTCGGGAGAAATTAATTTTAGTTCGCATGCAAACATGGACTGGAGCCAAGGGGTGGGTGGGTGGGGGGGCAAAGATGGGATTGGGTGGAAAATAGTAACTTAGGTCTCTGGGCTGCCCGTCAATCGGGACCGGCAAGTGATGATTAACGAGTCAGCTTTTAGAAGGCTGCGGAGAGACTGGGTCAGGAGTCTGTGGGCTGGGGTTGCCAACCTCCTGATGGTAGCTGGAGACCTCCCAGAATAGAAATCGCTTCCCCCTGGAGAAAATAAGAGTCAAACAGGACCAGGGAGGGAGAAAACAGAACGTGGAACAAGAAACCTCACCATGACTCTGTGAGCGAAGAATTAAAAACTAGATGTGTAATAATTAGAAACCGGGCTTTTTTTGTAGCAGGAACTCATTTGCATATTAGGCCACACCCCTCTCGTGCAAAAAGCGGCCCCGTGGCGCAGAGTGGTAAAGCGGCAGTACTGTGATCTGAACTCTCTGCTCACGGCCTGAGTTCTATCCCCGCGAAAGCTGGTTCAGGTAGCCGGCCAAAGGTTGACTCAGCCTTCCATCCTTCCGAGGTCGGTAAAATGAGTACCCAGCTTGCTGGGGGGAAAGTGTAAAAGACTGGGGAAGACAATGGCAAACCACCCTGTAAAAAGTCTGCTGTGAAAACGTTTTGAGAGCAACGTCACCCCAGAGTCGGAAATGACTGGTGCTTGCACATAAGAACATAAGAGAAGCCATGTTGGATCAGGGGACCTTTCCTTTCCTTTCCTTTCCTCTTATGCAGCCAATCCTCCAAGAGCTTACAGGGCTCTTCTTACAGGGCCTCCTGTAAGCTCCAGGAGGATTGGCTACATCAGGAAGGTGTGCTCTTATATGCAAAGAAGTTCCAGTTACAAAAAAAAGGCCTGATTATAACAAATAAATAGAATTTTTATTATTACTATTGCTAGCCAGATGGAGTTGGAGGCCATGGCGTTCTGCATAGTCGACCTGTGGGAAATTAATGTTGGCTCACAGGTGAAAGGAATATCCCACTTTCTAAAAGATACTGTTACATAGGAGCAGGACTTTCATATAACATTATTGAAGAGCCCCGTACCACAGAGTGTCAAAGCTGCAGTACTGCAGTCCTAAGCTTTGCTCACGACCTGAGTTTGATCCCCAGTGGAAGCTGGGTTTTCAGGTAGCCGGCTCGAGGTTGACTCAGCCTTCCATCCTTCCGAAGGCGGTCAAATGAGTCCCCAGCTTGCTGGGGGGAAAGCGTAGATGACTGGGGAAGGCAATGGCAAACCACCCCATCAAAAGTCTGCCGTGGAAACGTTGTGAAAGCAACGTCACCCCAGAGTCGGAAATGACTGGTGCTTACACAGGGGGCCTTTCCTCATTTCATGTGCCAACAGAACATTGAATAGACAAGATTATTATAAAATAGACCCTGGACGAAGGATTTGTTCTGAACCAGAGTAATCAGGACTGGCAATCCAGTGGATATTTTTTTTTCACTGTTGGAACCTGGACCTGTGTTTGAAATTTTTATATTTGATGGGTTTATGTATGGAGTATTGCATGTAAAGACCGTAAAAAGTGTATTGCGATGGATGGTGAGAACTTTTATGAATAATTTTTGTACCACGTTTTGGAATTTCTGATCTCTTAAGTTTTTCAGTAAATTCCGTTTATTGGTTATAATTGTCACACGTATAGTTTTTTGCAAGGGCCTTTTTTTCTTTTTGAGCAGGATCGCACAGGAACGTTCCAAGATGGCTTATTGGCCTGTTCCAAGATGGCTTCTCTTATGTCAAGTATTACCATGTGGCTCCGAGCAGGATGTCTGTATTGCTACGAGCGGGGCTTTTTTTGAGGAGGAACATAGTTCCGGCTGGCTTGGTGTTAGGGGGCGTGGTCTAATACACAAATGAGTTTCTAGTGGGCTTTTCCTGCAAAGCCCTGGGTGAAATCGTGGTGGTGTCAGGGGTGTGTGGCCGAATATGCAAATGAGTTCCTGCTGGGCTTTTTCTGCAAATCTTCATTCATAGAGTCACGGTGAGGTTTTTATTTGTTTCGCCCCCTTGAGAGAATGGCTGTGTTGGAAGGCGCACTCGATGGCGTTATACCCTGATGAGGTCCCTCCCCTCCCCAAGCCCCGCCCTTCCCTGGCTCCACCCCCTTAATCTCCAGGAATTTCCCAACTGGGAGCTGACTATCCTACTTTTGAAGAAGATATTGGATTTATATCCCGCCCTCCACTCCGAAGAGTCTCAGAGCGGCTCACAATCTCCTTTCCCTTCCTCCCCCACAACAGACACCCTGTGAGGTAGATGAAGATACTGGATTTATATCCCGCCCTCCACTCCGAAGAGTCTCAGAGCGGCTCGCAATCTCCTTTCCCTTCCTCCCCCACAACAGACACCCTGTGAGGTAGATGAAGATATTGGATTTATATCCCGCCCTCCACTCCGAAGAGTCTCAGAGCGGCTCGCAATCTCCTTTCCCTTCCTCCCCCACAACAGACACCCTGTGAGGTAGATGAAGATATTGGATTTATATCCCGCCCTCCACTCCGAAGAGTCTCAGAGCGGCTCGCAATCTCCTTTCCCTTCCTCCCCCACAACAGACACCCTGTGAGGTAGATGAAGATATTGGATTTATATCCCGCCCTCCACTCCGAAGAGTCTCAGAGCGGCTCACAATCTCCTTTCCCTTCCTCCCCCACAACAGACACCCTGTGAGGTAGATGAAGATATTGGATTTATATCCCACCCTCCACTCTGAAGGGTCTCAGAGCGGCTCACAATCTCCTTTACCTTCCCCCCCACAACAGACACCCTGTGAGGTAGATGAAGATACTGGATTAATATCCTGCCCTCCACTCCGAAGAGTCTCAGAGCAGCTCACAATCTCCTTTACCTTCCTCCCCCACAACAGACACCCTGTGAGGTAGATGAAGATATTGGATTTATATCCCGTCCTCCACTCCGAAGAGTCTCAGAGGGGCTCACAATCTCCTTTCCCTTCCTCCCCCACAAAAGACACCCTGTGAGGTGGGTGGGGCTGGAGAGGGCTCTCACAGCAGCTGCCCTTTCAAGGACAACCTCTGCCAGAGCTATGGCTGACCCAAGGCCATTCCAGCAGCTGCAAGTGGAGGAGTGGGGAATCAAACCCGGTTCTCCCAGATAAGAGTCCGCATACTTAACCACTACACCAAACTGGCTCTCCACACCAAACTGGCTCTCCATTTGCATAGGTGTAGCTCTGCTTTCTGGATTTCAGAAGAGGGATCCAAGCGAGAGGTGGGCAGCAGCTAGGGTTGCCAATCCTCAGGTGGGAACAGGGGATCCTCCAGTTTGGAGGCCGTCCTCCTGCTTCAGGGTCATCAGAAAGCAAGGGGGTGGGGGAGGAAGGAAACGTCTGCTGGGCACTCCATGATTCCCTGTGGAGACTGATTTCCATCGAGTATCATGAAGCATTGATCTGCGGTTATCTGGGGCTGTTTTTTGAGGTAGCGGCACCAAATTTGCAGCATAGCATCTAATGCCTCTCCTCAAAAGACCCTCCAAGTTTAAAAAAGATTGGACCCGGGGGGGGGGGGTCCAATTCTATTGGCCCGCAAAGGAGGTACCCCTAGCCTTCATCATTTCCAATGGAGGGAAGGCATTTCAAAGGTTTGCTGTCCCTTTGAATGTGATGGCCAGAACTCCCCCTTGGGAGTTCAGTTGTGCTCGTCACACCCTTGCTCCTGGCTCCACCCCAAATATATCCTGGCTCCGCCCCCAAAGTCCCCAGATATTTCTTGAATTGGGCTTGGCAACTCTAGAAGGGGAGGGACGGTGGCTCAGCGGCAGAGCATCTGCTTGGGAAGCAGAAGGTCCCAGGTTCGATCCCTGGCATCTCCAAAAAGGGGTCCAGGCAAATAGGTGTGAAAAACCTCAGCTTGAGACCCTGGAGAGCCGCTGCCAGTCTGAGAAGACAATACTGACTTTGATGGACCAAGGGGGGGGTCTGATTCAGTAGAAGGCAGCTTCATATGTTCATATGTTCATAGAAGCAGCTCCATCCCGAAATCCCAGGGCTGTAATAAGAATGCTGTTCGCAGAACTAGAGACTGTGTTTTGGAAGCCTCTACAACAGGGGCGGCCAACGGTACCTCTCCAGATGTTTTTTGCCTACAACTCCCATCAGCCCCAGCCAGCATGGCCAATGGCTGGGGCTGATGGGAGTTGTAGGCAAAAAAAACATCTGGAGAGCTACGGTTGGCTACCCGTGCTTTACAGGATGCCCCGGTTCTATTTATTCAATATTTCATAGAATCATAGTGTTGGAAGGGACCTCCAGGGGCGTCTAGTCCAACTCCCTGCCCAATGCATGGAAATCACAAATATCTGCCCCCATCTCCCCTGCGATTCCTGCTTAGGGTTGCCAAGTCCAATTCAAAAAAATATCTGGGGACTTTGGGGGTGGAGCCAGGAGACTTTGGGGGTGGAGCCAGGAGCAAGGGTGTGACAACGATCATTGAACTCCAACGGGAGCGCTGGCCCTCACATTGAAAGGGACGGCACACCTTTTCAATGCCTTCCTTCCATCGGAATTAATGAAGGATAGGGACACCTTCTTTTGGGGCTCATAGAATTGGACCCCCTGGTCTAATCTTTTTGAAACTTGGGGAGGGGTACTTTGGGGAGAGGCACTGGATGCTATGCTGCAAATCTGGTGCCTCTGTCTCAAAACACAGCCCCCCCCCTCCCAGAGCCCCAGATACCCACAGATCAATTCTCCATTATTTTCTATGAGAATAAGTCTCCATAGGGAATAACAGAGTTCCCAGCAGACATTTCCCTCCCCTCCCCTGCTTTCTGATGACCCTGAAGCGGGGGGAGGGCCTCCAAACTGGGGGATCTCCTGCCCCCACCTGGGGATTGGCAACCTTACCCCTGCTCCATGCCCAGAAGATGACAAAAAAACAAACGAAACCCTCCAAGATCTGGGGCCAAATTGTCGTGGAGAAGATTGCCTCCTGACCGGTATTCCCTGTACGCTGGGTTAGCGTGAGCTAGCGCACAGATTTTCAGCCTGCAGCTCCCACGTTTTTGTCTTAGCTCAGGAAAAACGGCATCAGAGCACAATAATTTACGCAGCAGCTCTCAGCTTGAATGCTAGCAGCTCACGACTGGAATACCAGTAGCTCACAAAGTAGAAGTTTTGCTCACAAGTCTTAGAGGGAACACTTTTCCTGACCCCAAAGTATCAATCAGCATTTCCCTGGGCTTGTAAGAAAGGGCCATGAGAACGGAGCACTGAACAATGATATAATACTTAGATCTTAGCACCAAACGATACGTAATGCCGATTTTAATTCTGACTGTATCATTTTATTGAATGGATTATTTTATAGCCGGTATATCTTACTGTTTTACGATTGTGGATTTCTGTGTTGTGAGCCGCGCTGAGCCTGCTCCGGCGGAGAGGGTGAAATATAAATAAAATAAATAAAATAAAATAAGCACTGATGCAAGCCTTCCTGCCCTCCTTCTCACAATCTGCCTAAGTTCACTGGATCGTCATTGCTGTCAGATGGCCGTCGAGCCTCTGTTTCAAAACCTCCAAGGAAGGAGAGCCCACCACCTCCCGAGGAAGCCTGTTCCACCAAGGAAGCACTCTAACGGTCAGGAAGTTCATAGAACCATAGAGTTGGAAGGGACCTCCAGGGTCATCTAGTCCAACCCCCTGCACAATGCAGGAAACTCACAAACACCTCCCCCTAAATTCACAGGATCTTCATTGCTGTCAGATGGCCATCTAGCCTCTGTTGAAAAACCTCCAAGGAAGGAGAGCCCACCACCTCCCAAGGAGGAAGCCTGTTCCACTGAGGAATCGCTCTAACGGTCAGGAAGTTCTTCCTAATGTTGAGCCAGAAACTCTTTGGATTCAACCTTTCCTCATAGGACTTCAACATTTTAATGCCACCTCTCCAGAGACCTGAACTCACAGCCAAGAAACTAGGGTTGCCAAGTCCAATTCAAAAAATATCTGGGGACTTTGGAGGGTGGGGCCAAGAGACATTGGAGGCGGAGCCAGGAGACTTTGGGGGTGGAGCCAGGAGCAAGGTTGTGACAAGCATAATTGAATTCCCAAGGGAGTTCTGGCCATCACATTTAAAAGGACCGCACACCTTTTAAATGCCTTCCCTCCATTGGAAATAATGAAGGATAGGGGCACCTCCGTAGCATTGGATGCTGAAAATTTGGTGCCTCTATCTCAAAAAACAGCCCCCTCCAGAGCCCCAGATACCCACAGATCAATTTTCCGTTATACCCTATGGGAATCGGTCTCCATAGGGAATAATGGAGTTCCCAACAGACATTCCCCTCCCCCCCACCCCACTTTCTCATGACCCTGAAGTGGGGGGAAGGGCCTCCAAACCGGGGGATCCCCTGCCCCCACCTGGGGATTGGCAACCGTAAAAGAAACACTTCCCTTGTCCTTCTTCATTCCCTCAAAGCAGTTGGTTAAACAGAGAAACCTCCTCGGGCTAAGAGAGCGTAAGAACATAAGAGAAGCCATGTTGGATCAGGCCAATGTCCACTCCAACACTCGGCATCACAGGTGGGAAGGAATTGGGAGAACTCTAGGTATCACCTGGAGGTTGGAAACCCTATCAACCTCCCATATTCTCCCCCCACAAGCTGGAGGTATTTTTTTTTTTAAAAAAAGCACTGTTCAATGAAAACAAAAATATCCAAGAAGGAATGTCCACCCCACGTTATCCCTTCTCTCTGTTCCCACGCATTTCTCTTCCTTGATAAAGCTATCCAGGCGGCTAAATTATCAAATAAAAAGAAACATTTAAAGTAAACGTGAAATGTGCGGTCAGGCCCTAAGCTAATAAAGGCGGGGGGAGGTGGGGTGTCAAAAGGAGATCCCGTGTTCATTCCCTCGTGTGAGAGATGCCTGCCACATCCAACGGAGCACGGTTCTCACAGCCGCTCAACGGTCTCATTCAAATGCTGAGAAAACCTGTTCACCTTGTGAACAAATACTTTTAAAAAGAAATATTAAGAACAATCTGTTCTCTTTATTTTTTTAAATTCAACTTTTTTAAATTTCAAAAATAGCGTATACCAGGGGTGGCCGACGGTAGCTCTCCAGATGTTTTTTTGTCTTCAGCTCCCATCGGCCCCAGCCAGCATGGCCAATGGCTGGGGCTGATGGGAGTCGTAGGCAAAAAACATCTGGAGAGCTACCGTTGGCCACCCCTGGCATATATAAATGGTTCCTGTACCAGCATTCAAACTAACTCAGATAACTATTTACAGAGTCGTCTAGAAGTAAATCAGGTTATGATACAGTGCATTTTTTGGTAAAATATCTTGTTCAGTTAGATATGTCAATACCGGGTACCATAAGTCAATAATCTTCTTTCCATATAACATTGGGGGCATGTCTTTGTTCAGGTAAGACAGCTTGATGAGAATAAAATAGTCCCAAATCCTGTTTCTCCATATATTTACAGTTGGAATATTGCGAGAATTCCAGTTGTATTGCAATTGCTAAGAGGTAGGGATGCCAACCTCCAGCTGGAACCTGGAAACCCCCCAGAATTCCAGCTCATCTTGGATGTGTTTAAAAAGGAGTGGAAGAAATTTAGAGGATATATAGAGAAAGAGTGGAATGTAAAAACACATTGGACAATTTATATGATTTCCCTTTTTCTTGTAGGTATCGTGCAATATTTTTTTAAAAAAGAAAACCCTCCATAAGCTTGTCTTTACATGTTTGCTTTCACAAAATGCATAACCGTAGTCAGTTCCCTCTACAACCCCCCCTCCATTTCCTGTGTTAATCCTGAGGTTTTTCCAAACCCTGGGATTACTGAAACCTCCTTTTTCCCTGGGGAAAGTTGTAGCCTTCTGGGTTCAGAAAGAGCCGTTTCTGTGTGAGTTGAAGCCAGCATCATGCGTGGCTAGGAAGTAGCGTTACCAGCTGTCAGGTAGGGCCTGGAGTAGGGATGCCAACCTCCAGGTGAAACCTGGAAACCCCCCCAGAATTACAGCTCATCTTGGATGTGTTTAAAAAGGAGTGGAAGAAATTTAGAGGATATATGGGGCGTTTTCGCACTCACCTTAATCGGTAGCAACGCCCCCTCTTCAGCGCGCAGGATCAGTCCGGATTTCGCACCAATTGCCGCGGAGCACCCGGAAGAGCTGGAAAGTCCCGCGGCTTTTGCGGCGCAAATGGAAACTGGATTTTGGCGGTTTCCATTTGCGCCGCAAAAGCCGCGGGACTTTCCTGCTCTTCCGGGTGCTCCGCGGCAATTGGTGCGAAATCCAGGCTGATCCTGCGCGCTGAAGAGGGGCGTCGCTACCGATTAAGGTGAGTGCGAAAACGCCCATAGAGAAAGAGTGGAATGTAAAAAGACATTGGACAATTTTTTAATATGAATATGAGAAAAGAAAGATATTGAACTTTGATTGCTTAAGGGTACATTTATACTGAACTTAAGTATATAACCTCGGCGGGAGTCTAGTAACGGATGGAGGGGGGACTGGAAAATATCATATGGGTTAGAGATAGTAATGATAGAATTAGATATTAGATATGTTATCAATAAAATTGTTTTTAAAAAAGAAAGAATTACAGCTCATCTCTAGACTACAGAGATCCGCTCCCCTGGAAAAGATGGATGCTTTGGAGGGTGCGATAGGGTTGCCAGGTGGGAACAACACTACAAAAAAGTCCGGTGAACGTACACACAATTTCACCACACTATAAGGGTGTCAGACATGTAGCCCAGGGGCCGAATCAGGTCCCCGGAGAGCTCCTATCAGGCCCTTGATCAAGTCTGCTTCCTTCTCCCCCTCTCTTGCTTCCTTCTGCGCCACAGCTTGCTTTGCCAGGCTTGCTCAATCGCACAGCAGAGCTACTGAGCCAAGCCTCTATTCCTTCTCTTGGCTGAGGCTCCTCCCTTGGGGAGGAAGCGGGGGAGGGAGAGCTTGCTTTGCCAGGCTCTCTCAGTTGCACAGCAGAGCTACTGAGGCAAGTCTCTCTTCCTTCTACTGGCTGAGGCTCCTCCCCCACCTCATCCCATGGGGAAGGAAGGAAAGAGACAGAGCTTCCTTTGCCCAGTTCCTTCGATCCCACCAGAGAGATACACCTTAAAAAAAAAAAGAAAATAAGAAATCACCTCTGTGTCCTTTATAAAGTTTGCATCTCAGCTTCCTGGCATTACATTTTATGAGGCACATGGCTCAACTCGACAAGGCCACATTTATGTCAGATCCAGCCCTCATAACAAATGAGTTTGACAACCCCGCTATAAATCTATTCCCAGCAAGACATATAAAGCTGTTTCACAATGTGTACAAGTAGAAGAAGAAGATGAAGATATTGGATTTATATCCCGCCCTCCACTCCAAAGAATCTCAGAGCGGCTCACAATCTCCTTTCCCTTCTTCCCCCACAACAGACACCCTGTGAGGTAGATGAAGATATTGGATTTATATCCCACCCTCCACTCCGAAGAGTCTCAGAGTGCCTCACAATCTCCTTTACCTTCCCCCCCACAACAGACACCCTGTGAGGTATATGAAGATATTGGATTTATATCCCGCCCTCCACTCCGAAGAGTCTCAGAGCGGCTCACAATCTCCTTTCCCTTCCTCCCCCACAACAGACACCCTGTGAGGTAAATGAAGATATTGGATTTATATCCCACCCTCCACTCCGAAGAGTCTCAGAGTGCCTCACAATCTCCTTTACCTTCCCCCCCACAACAGACACCCTGTGAGGTATATGAAGATATTGGATTTATATCCCGCCCTCCACTCCGAAGAGTCTCGGAGCGGCTCACAATCTCCTTTCCCTTCCTCCCCCACAACAGACACCCTGTGAGGTGGGTGGGGCTGGAGAGGGCTCTCAGAGCAGCTGCCCTTTCAAGGACAACCTCTGCCAGAGCTATGGCTGACCCAAGGCCATTCCAGCAGGTGCAAGTGGAGGAGTGCGGAATCAAACCCGGTTCTCCCAGATAAGAGAGCTCTGGCTGACCCAAGGCCATTCCAGCAGCTGCAAGTGGAAGAGTGGGGAATCAAACCCGGTTCTCCGAAATGAGAGCTCTGGCTGACCCAAGGCCATGCCAGCAGGTGCAAGTGGAGGAGTGGGGAATCAAACCCGGTTCTCCCAGATAAGAGTCCATGCACTTAACCACTACACCAAACTGGCTCTCCAAATGTCTATTTCCAAATGTCTTACAGAGTGACAACGTACGCTGTTTCATGGTAATACATAGTGAAATGTCCAGAAACGCTCCCAACTTTGGTACCTCCAATGCTTTTTTAAAGTCCTCATATTGCATGAACAATTCCAGAATAAGCCTTCAGTCATCCAAAGTGGAGTGCTGAGAAATTGCTAAGAAGGTGATGGCTTTTTTTTTTTTTTTGCGCCGCTGAAAAATGTTTTTTTGGGGGAAAAGCCGCTGAGTCTGTTGCAGTTCAGATCCGGTGAAAGCTAATTAGCTACAGCTTCCCGATCCTTCTACCCGGAAGGCTCCGGCTCCGGCTAATTGGGATGATGAATGAAGCCTGGTTAGCAGTTGGTAGTTTAATTTTCACAAGCACGCAAGACGTGCCAAGCCGAAGCGAGGGGCTTCCCCTGTTGCAGGGGCAGTGCTCCCGACTTGCTGCCCCCCCCTTCTTCTTCTGTTTTCTGGACTGAACTCCCCAAATTTGTTTGTTGTCATAAACAACAATGTTTGCCCTGTGAAACTGGAAGATGAATAATGCTGCTTTGAAATGGGATGCTCTCTGGAAACCACATGGCGTGGGGAAACGCTTTCCAGAACTGCTTCCGAGCTGCTTCCTTCTTCGGGGTTTCTCTTGAGAGCCAGTTTGGCGTGGTGGGCAGGCCTCGGATTCAGCGGGAGCTCCCAGGAGGCTTGCCCCTCCTTCTCCCCACCGACTAAGGATGCCAAGTCCAATGCAAGAAATACCTGGGGGCTTTGGGGGTGGAGCCAGGAGACTTTGGGGGTGGAGGCAGGAGGCTTTGGGGGTGGAGCCAGGAGACATTGGGGCGGGGCCAGGAGCAAGGGTGTGACAAGCAGAATTGAACTCCGAAGGGAGTTCTGGCCATCACATTCAAAGGGACAGCACACCTTTTTAAATGTCTTCCTTCCATAGGAAATAATGAAGGATAGGGGCACCTTCTTTGGGGGCTCAAAGAATTGGACCCCCTGGTCCAAATGTTTTGAAACTTGGGGGGTATCTTGGGGAGCAGCACTGGATGCTATACTGAAAATGTGGTGCCTCTACCTAAAGAAACAGCTCCCCCAGAGCCCCAGATACCGCAGATCAGTTCTCCATTATTTCCTATGGGAATAAGTCTGCATAGGGGTGGGCGGGAGGGGTGGGCTCCCTCTTGGGTATCCTGCCCCCCCAGGGAAAGTGTATGCACAATACATAGCCTCTCCTTCCCGGTGTGGTGAATGCCGTGTGGTCACTGTCCGGCTATGCCTGGCAGATGGTCACTGCAATGGCCTCTCCTGCATTACTGCATCCGTGGCAACACCTTCCCGCTGGTCCCCCCCCCCCCCGTTTCTCACAGAGATTGCCACGTCATGTTGTGACCGAATGTCCGGCGGTATAACCGGATGGGCAGGCTGGGCTCACCAACCTCGCCAGCCAAGAGAAGGAAAACTCTCAACATCAAACCCGGGCAGATAGAGCTCGTTAATGTAACACCTACCACCTGGAGGACTCGCTGCTGGCGTCCCGGCTTACTGGGCCATGGCAGATGACCCCAAGGTGAAAGGGTGGAGCCAGTACCGCGCACACTGTGCTTCACCAAAAAATTCCTCTGCGCAAGCCTGAAGGGCATATCCACATCCACAACCCACAACACACCAAGTCCTGCAGCGATGGGCAAGGGGCGAAACGGCAGGTGGAAGATGCCACTGGAAGCCGCAGTCCCGATCCTGCATGTAGGCGGTTCAGGATATTGGTCGCCTGATGCTGACCCGGAGACGAAAGCATCTTTCGGCAGCACCCTGAACGACCAAGCAGCCTTATCTAGGGACAGCACTGCTTGCTCCACACGGAGAGGGGCCTAGAAAAGGTGGCCTAAACAAAGCTCGTCTCCCCAACCCCAGATGGCTAGCCGCGGTCAACGGGCATCCTTACTTGCGGTCAGAAAATAACAACAAAGAAAAGGCATGCACCTGCCTCACAAAGTGTGCAAAGACTTAAGCTTGCGTGTTGGAACATCAGAACCATGCTTGACAGTAGACAGTGGTCGCCCTGAACGACGCTCTGCTCTAGTTGCCCACGAACTTCTCAGGTTGAATATTGACATAGCAGCTCTCAGTGAGGTCCGTTTCCCTGAGGAAGGTAATCTTCAAGAACATGGTGCTGGCTATACCCTCTACTGGTCGGGTAAGTCAAAAGCTGAGAGCCGCCTTTCTGGCGTTGGCTTCATGGTCAGGAACTCCATTGCCTCCAAACTCGAAAACCTGCCAACAGGTCACTCAGATCGCATCATGTCCATGCGCCTCCCACTTCAAAACAAGCAGCATGCAACACTCTTCAGTGTGTATGCCCCAACCCTTCAAGCAGATCCTGCAGAAAAGAACAAGTTCTATGCTGATCTACGCAACCTCGTACGGAAGACCCCTACAGAGGACAAGGTGATCATCCTTGGCGACTTCAATGCCAGAGTAGGTAAAGACTCGGAAGCCTGGAAAGGAGTACTTGGCAAACACGGCATTGGCAACTGCAATGATAACGGGCGCCTCCTGCTAGAATTCTGCACGGAGCACCAGCTCACCATCACCAACACTATCTTTCAGCAGAAGAACAGCCTGAAGACAACCTGGATGCACCCACGGTCCAAGCACTGGCACCTTATCGACTACATTCTGGTGCGCCAGAGAGACCTTCGAGATGTCTTACACACCCGAGTAATGCCCAGTGCGGAATGTCATACGGATCATCGTCTTGTACGCTGCAATCTCCATCTTCACTTTAAACCCACACCCAGGAGAGGAGGTATCCCTCGGAGGAAGCTTCAGTTTGGCAGCCTTCAGTCAGCCGAAGTTAAAGCTGCCTTCCAGGCAAAACTCCAGTCAAGAATTGAGGACCCCAGTTGCCCCACAGACCCTTCTCCAGAAGCACTCTGGGAACACCTAAAAACTACCATCCTGTTGATCTCTGAAGAAGTCCTCGGGTTCTCCACAAGGAAAAACAAGGACTGGTTTGACGAGAACAATCAAGAGATCCAAGAATTACTAGCGAAAAAGAGATCTGCCTACCAAGCACATCTTGCTCAGCCCTCCTGTCCCGGGAAAAAAGCAATCTTTCGCGCTGCAGGTAGCAACCTCCAGCGCAAGCGAGACATTCAAAACGAGTGGTGGACCAAGCTTGCAGAGAGAACCCAGCTGTGTGCAGACACTGGTGATTTAAGAGGGTTCTATGAAGCCCTGAAGGCAGTATATGGCCCATCATATCAGGCTCAGAGTCCCTTGCGTAGTGCAGACGGCCAAGTGCTCCTCACAGACAAGGCATCCATACTGAACCGGTGGTCGGAGTATTTTCAGGCTCTCTTCAGTGCCAACCGCGTAGTTCAAGATTCAGCAATCCACCTCACCCCACTTCAACCAGTGAAAACAGAGTTGGATGAGATCCCCACCCTAGAAGAGACTGTTAAAGCCATCAAGCAACTGAAAAGTGGCAAGGCAGCGGGAGTTGATGGAATCCCACCAGAGATCTGGAAGCATGGGGGCACAGTACTACATAGCACACTTCACAAAGTACTTGTCACCTGCTGGGAACAAGGCAAACTACCACAGGACTTTCGCGATGCAATCATCATCACTCTACACAAGAACAAAGGAGAAAAGTCAGACTGCTCCAACTACCGGGGGATAACCCTGCTCTCCATCGCAGGCAAAATCCTTGCTAGAATACTCCTGAACAGACTGGTGCCCACCATTGCAGAAGAACTCCTCCCAGAGAGCCAGTGCGGCTTCAGAGCTAACAGGAGCACCACCGACATGGTATTTGTTCTCAGGCAGCTCCAAGAGAAATGCAGGGAACAGAACAAGGGTCTATATGTGACTTTTGTCGACCTTACCAAAGCTTTCGATACCGTTAGCAGGAAAGGCCTGTGGCAAATCTTGGAACGTTTAGGATGTCCCCCAAGGTTCCTCAGCATGATCATCCAGCTACATGAAGACCAACGAGGCCAAGTCAGACACTGCAACGACCTCTCGGAGTCCTTCCCAATAGGCACAGGTGTAAAGCAAGGCTGCGTTCTCGCTCCAACTCTCTTTACGATCTTCTTTAGCATGATGCTTCAAAGAGCCGCAGTAGATCTAGATGATGACGATGGTGTCTACATCCGCTATCGCACTGATGGCAGCCTGTTCAACCTGAGGCGACTAAAGGCTCACTCCAAGACAATGGAAAAACTCATCCGAGAGCTACTATTTGCTGATGATGCTGCACTCGTCTCCCACTCGGTATCAGCTCTGCAGCATATGACATCCTGCTTTGCAGAGGCTGCCAAGCTATTCGGCCTAGAAGTTAGTCTGAAGAAGACAGACGTTCTCCACCAGCCTGCACCCCAGGAAGATTATCACCCTCCCTGCATCACTGTGGGTGAATCGGTTCTGAATACAGTCCAGCAGTTCACCTACCTGGGGTGCATCATCTCCTCAGATGCCAAGATCGACAAGGAAATTGACAACAGGCTGGCAAAGGCAAATCGTGCATTTGGCCGACTGCACAAAAGAGTGTGGAGCAACAAGCATCTGAAAAAAGGCACAAAGATCAATGTTTACAAAGCGGTTGTGATGACAACTCTCATCTACGGCTCTGAATCGTGGGTTTTATACCGTCATCACCTGCGACTCCTTGAGCGCTTTCATCAGCGCTGCCTTCGCACCATCCTCAACATCCACTGGAGTGACTTTGTGACCAACACTGAAGTCCTCAAGAGGGCGGAGATACAAGCATCGAAGCACTGCTGTTGAAGACGCAGCTGCGCTGGGCAGGGCATATTTCTAGGATGGAAAACCACCGCCTTCCCAAGATTGCTCTGTATGGCGAACTTTCCACCGGCCATCGAAATAGAGGGGCACCAAAGAAGAGGTACAAGGACTCCTTGACGAAATCCCTTGGCACCTGTCGCATCAACCATCACCAGTGGTCTGACCTAGCCTCAGATCGCAAAGCATGGAGGCACACCATCCACCAGGCTGTCTCTTCCTTTGAGAACGCACGCATAGCTGGTCTTGAGGACAAAAGGAGATTGAGGAAGAATCGCACTGCTACAGCACCAACCCCAAATCAGACTTTTCCCTGCAGCCACTGTGGCCGGATCTGCCTGTCCCGCATTGGTCTTGTCAGCCACCAGCGAGCCTGCAGCAGACGTGGACTACTGCACCCTTCTTAAATCTTCGTTGGCGAAGTCAAGCCGAGAGAGAGAGAGAAGTCTGCATAGGGAATAATGGAGTTCCCAGCAGACATGTCCCTCTCCTCCCCCCCCCCCCCCACTTTCTGATGACCCTGAAGCAGGAGGAGAACCTCCAAACTGGATCCCCTGCCTCCGCCTGGGGATTGGCAACCCTACTCCCCACCTACCTTGTCCATTGAATAGGAGGTGCAGCTGCATGACAATCTTGTCACACCCTTGCTTCTGGCTCCACCCCCCCCTCCCAATGATCTGGAATTGGGAGTGAGCAGTGAAGTGTCCTAGTTTGCGGATGACACTAAATTGTTCAGGGTGGTGAGAACCAGAGAGGATTGTGAGGAACTCCAAAGGGATCTGTTGAGGCTGGGTGAGTGGGCATCAACGTGGCAGATGCGGTTCAATGTGGCCAAGTGCAAAGTAATGCACATTGGGGCCAAGAATCCCAGCTACAAATACAAGTTGATGGGGTGTGAACTGGCAGAGACTGACCAAGAGAGAGATCTTGGGGTCGTGGTAGATAACTCACTGGAAATGTCAAGACAGTGTGCGTTTGCACTAAAAAAGGCCAACGCCATGCTGGGAATTATCAGGAAGCGAATTGAAAACAAATCAGCCAGTATCATAATGCCCCTGTATAAATCGATGGTGCGGTCTCATTTGGAATACTGCGTACAATTCTAGTCACCGCACCTCAAAAAGGATATTATAGCATTGGAAAAGTGCAGAAAACGGCAACTTGAATGATTCAAGGTTTGGAACACCTTCCCTATGAAGAAAGGTTAAAATGCTTGGGGCTCTATAGCTTGGAGAAACGTCGACTGCGGGGGGATATGATAGAGGTTTACCAGATTATGCATGGGATGGAGAAAGTAGAGAAAGAAGTCCTTTTCTCCCTTTCTCACGATACAAGAACTCGTGGGCATTCAATGAAATTGCTGAGCAGTCGGGTTAGAACGGATCAAAGGAAGTCCTTCTTCACCCAAAGGGTGATTAACACATGGAATTCACTGCCACAGGAGGGGGTGGCGGCTACAAGCAGAGCCAGCTTCAAGAGGGGATTGGATCAACATATGGAGCAGAGGTCCATCAGTGGCTATTAGCCACAGTATGTATGTGTGTGTATATATATATATATATGTGTGTGTGTGTGTGTGTGTGTGTATTTACACACATATATTGGCCACTGTGTGACACAGAGTGTTGGACAGGAGGGGCTACTGGCCTGATCCAACATGGCTTCTCTAATGTTCTTATGTGACACAGAGTGTTGGACTGGATGGGCCACTGGCCTGATCCAACATGGCTTCTCTTATGTTCTTATGTGACACAGAGTGTTGGACTGGAGGGGCCACTGGCCTGATCCAACATGGCTTCTCTTATGTTCTTATGTGACACAGAGTATTGGACTGGAGGGGCCATTGGCCTGATCCAACATGGCTTCTCTTATGTTCTTATGTGACACAGAGTGTTGGACTGGAGGGGCCATTGGCCTGATCCAACAAGGCTTCTCTTATGTTCTTCTGTGACACAGAGTGTTGGACTGGAGGGGCCGATGGCCTGATCCAACATGGCTTCTCTTATGTTCTTATGTGACACAGAGTGTTGGACTGGAGGGGCCATTGGCCTGATCCAACAGGGCTTTTCTTATGTGCTTATGTGACACAGAGTGTTGGACTGGAGGGGCCACTGGCCTGATCGAACAGGGCTTCTCTTTTGTTCTTCTGTGACCCAGAGTGTTGGACTGGAGGGGCCGATGGCCTGATCCAACATGGCTTCTCTTACGTTCTTATGTGACACAGTGTTGGACTGGATGGGCCATTGGCCTGATCCAACATGGTTTCTCTTATGTTCTTAAGAATCCCTGGATTAGGAGAGTGGGCAGCCAGCCAGCCATCAGGGGCTTTGCCACACCCCCAGCAGCCCTCATTAACCCCTAGGGTTGCCAATCCCCAGGTGGGGGCAGGGGATCCCTCAGTTTGGAGGCCCTCACCACGCTTCAGGGTCATCAGAAAGCTGGGGGGGGAGGGGAGAGGAGGGAAATTTCTGATGGAAACTATTATTCCCTATGGAGACTTATTCCCGTAGAAGATAATGGAGAATTGATCTGCGGGTATCTGGGGCTCTGGGGGGTCTGTATTTTGAGGTAGAGGCACCAAATTCTTAGTACAGGATCCAGTGCCTCCCCCCAAAATAATTCCCAAGCTTCAAAAAGTTTGGACCAGGGGGTCCAATTCTATGAGCCCCAAAAGAAGGTGCCCCTATCCATTATTTCCTAGGGAAGGAAGGCATTGAAAAGGTGTGTGGTCCTTCTAAATGAGATGGCCAGAACTCCCTCGGAGTTCAATGATGCTTGTCACACTTTGCTCCTGGCTCCACCCCCCAATGTCCCTTGGCTCCACCCCAAAGCCTGGCTTCGCCCCCAAAGTCCCCAGATGTTTCTTGAATTGGACTTGGCAACCGTAACCCCTGGAGAAGCCTGCTCCACCCTTCTCCACTTTTTATGTGATTTTGGGTGGTGGGTGGCTTGCTGGCTTTTTGACTGTGGGTGGGGCAGCCCAGGAGAGCCCCAGGTGAGCGAGGCCTGCTTGGGCTGGCTGGATCTCTAGCCAACCCAAGCAGGCCTCGCTCACTCGGGAATCTCCTTTCTTGCATTGGGTTCTTTTGGCTATAGGGGGGAGGGCAGCATATGCTAATTAGTAATGCTAATGAGCTCTGCCACCAATTTTTTTACAAAATGACCCCTGGCAGGGATTAAGGTTGCGGACTCTTATCTAGGAGAACCGGGTTTGATTCCACACTCCTCCACTTGCAGCTGCTGGAAGGGCCTTGGATCAGCCAGCGCTCTGGCAGAGTTGTCCTTGAAAGGGCAGCTGCTGTGAGAGCTCTCTCAGCCCCACCCACCTCACAGAGTGTCTGTTGTGAGGGGAGGAAGGGTGCAGGAGGTTGTGATCCGCTCTGAGACTCTTTGGAGTGGAGGGTGGGATATAAATCCAATATCCTCATCTACCTCACTGGGTGTCTGTTATAGCGGGGGGAAGGTAAAGGAGATTGTGAGCCGCTCTGAGACTCTTCGGAGTGGAGGGCGGGATAGAAATACAATATCTTCATCTACCTCACAGGGTGTCTGTTATGGGGGGGGGGAGAGGTAAAGGAGATTGTGAGCCGCTCTGTGACTCTTCGGAGTGGAGGGCGGGATATAAATCCAATAATTTCATCTACCTCACAGGGTGTCTGTTGTGGGGGGGAAGGTAAAGGAGATTGTGAGCCACTCTGAGACTCTTCGGAGTGGAGGGCGGGATACAAATCCAATATCTTCATCTACCTCACAGGGTGTCTGCTGTGGGGGAGGAAGGTAAAGGAGATTGTGAGCTGCTCTGAGACTCTTCGGAGTGGAGAGCGGGATATAAATCCGATATCTTCATCTACCTCACATGGTGTCTGTTGTGGGGAGGAAGGTAAAGGAGATTGTGAGCTGCTCTGAGACTCTTCGGAGTGGAGGGCGGGATATAAATCCAATATCTTCATCTACCTCACATGGTGTCTGTTGTGGGGGAGGAAGGGAAAGGAGATTGTGAGCCACTCTGAGACTCTTTGGAGTGGAGGGCGGGATATAAATCCAATATCTTCATCCAACTCACAGGGTGTCTGTTGCGGGGGGGAAGGGAAAGGAGATTGTGAGCCGCTCTGAGACTCTTCGGAGTGGAGGGCGGGATATAAATCCAATATCTTCATCTACCTCACAGGGTGTCTGTTGTGAGGGGGGAAGGTGCAGGAGATTGTGAGCCGCTCTGAGACCTTGGAGAGACCAGGAAGCCCAATGATCTCATCAGATCTCAGAAGCTAAGAAGGGCCAACCTTGGCAAGTATTGGATGCGTTGACCTCCAGGAAATACCAGTGCTGGTAGGGTTGCCAAGTCCAATTCAAGAAATATCTGGGGACTTTGGGGGCTGAGCCAGGAGACTTTGGGGGTGGAGCCAGGACACATTGGGGGTGGAGCTAGGAGCGGACTTGCCCGCTCCGCTCCGCCTCTGGGGTGGAATCGGAGGGGGGGGTGGAGGCGGGCTGGGGGCGTGGCGAGTCGCTAGTCCGGGTCCTAGAAGGGCCCGGATTCGCGGCTCGCCATGCTCCTGGCCTGCCTCCGCCCTCCCCTGGTTTTGCCTGCACTGCTGCCGCCTCTTGGCTGCTCCTCCGAGATGGGCTCAGCCTGGGCCCATCTCGGAGGAGCAGCTGTGGTGGGCAGGGAGGGGGCGGCGGCGCGGCGGCCTCGCCCGCTCCGGGATGGGGCGGCTCGCCATGCCCCCCGGCGCCGTTTCCCCCTCCCCCCGCTTCCATTTTTTGGGGGAGCGGGGGAAGAGGGTGGAAATCCTGGGGTCCCCCGCCAGGGCGGGAGGGTTGGGAAGCCTATGCAGCAGGCATTCCCCGCCCCCCGCTTTCTGATGACCCTGGGGATTGGCAGCCCTAAGTGCTGAGATGCAGAGGCAGGCAAATAAGCAAGCCACCTGTCTGAAACGTCCAAGCCCCACTACAGGTGGCTTGCTTATTGCCTGCCTCTGCATGAAGTTAATGCATGTCGTTTTAACAAGCAGCTGCCAGCACAACTAGGATTTCCAGTCTCCAGGTGGGGCCGGGAGATCTCCCGCTTTTACAACTGATCTCCAAGCTGGCAGAGAGCACCTCCCCTGGAGAAAATGGCTGCTCGGAAGGATGGACTTCATGGCTTGTACCCTCCTGAAGCCCCTCCCCTCCCCAAACCCTGCTGTCTCCTGGATCCCCCAAGTCTCTAGGTATTTTCCAACACAGACCTGGCAACCCTAAAACACAGCCCAGGGATCTTCACTGGGTGACTACAGGTGAACTGCGGCAGCCATTTTGTGACTGGCCCCGCCTCCTATGGTAGCCATTTCGTGGCTGTGTCTGACACACTGTTAGAATTCCAAAGGTACCAGCAGGCTCAGAAACTTCGAGATCCCCCGCTAGAGAATCTCAGATTGGGCTTGCTGGATCAGACCCATAGTCCATTCCAATTCCAAATCCCTTTACTGGCAGAGAAATAAAAAGTACAGCATAGCGAATTTACATGGAATTTCAGCTACAAAAACCAGTCAGACATCAAGAAGGGGAGCCAGTTTGGTGTAGTGGTTAAGTGTGCGGACTCTTATCTGGGAGAACCAGGTTTGATTCCCCACTCCTCCACTTGCACCTGCTGGAATGGGCTTGGGTCAGCCATAGCTCTGGCAGAGGTTGTCCTTGAAAGGGCAGCTGCTGTGAGAGCCCTCTCCAGCCCCACCCACCTCACAGGGTGTCTGTTGTGAGAAGACATAGGAGTTTGTAAGCGCTCTGAGTCTCTGATTCAGGGAGAAGGGCGGGATATAAATCTGCAATTCTTCTTCTTCTTCTTCTTCTTCTTCTTCTTCTTCTTCTTCTTCTTCTTCTTCTTCTTCTTCTTCTTCTTCTTCTTCTTCTTCTTCTTCTTCTTCTTCTTCTTCTTCTTCTTCTTCTAGTCTTTTGCTCCCTGATTGTTAGGGCAGCCGAAAGGTACTTTGCAACTTGGCTTGTGATATGGGAACATCGGTCAGATAGTAGGAAAAAAACTAACTGCTTCAGGTAATCCATAAAAATTAGACAGCATAGGTTTGATTATACGGTCTCGCACTTTCCCATAAAAATCACAATGAAGTTAGACATGGGCGACCATCTCAAGGTGCCTTCCCTTACATGGGCAGACTCTATCCTGATAAGGGATGTTGGCAAACTTCCCAGACAGTACCGCTGAGGGTAGAACATTGAGTCTTGCTAACATAAAGGAGCGGCATAACTGGAGTGAAGTCATCTGGGAAAGGGAGGCAGCACGCAGCCCATGATCTGGGAAGATACCGAATGCTAAAGGGGAACAAGTTTTATGTCCAGAAGAAAAAAGGGACTGTTTCTCAATATCTAAGATCCTCTGTTTCAGGATTCTGAAAGCCTGCGTTTCACTTAGCATACAGAGGTTGTCCAGGGGCACGCCTATGGAATGTATTTTCTTCCGGATCTGACTTTTCACCTACAGCTCCCATCAGCCCCAGTTAGGGTTGCCAAGTCCAATTTAAGAAATATCTGGGGACTTTGGGGGTGGAGCCAGGAGACATTGGGGTGGAGCCGAGAGCAAGGGTGTGGCAAGCATAATTGAACTTCAAGGGAGTGCTGGCCATCACATTTAAAGGGACTGCACAAATTTTTAAATGCCTTCCTTCCATAGGAAATAATGAAGGATAGGGGCACCTTCTTTTGGGGCTCATAGAATTGGTCCAATCTTTTTGAAACTTGGGAGGTATTTTGGGGAGAGGCACTAGATGCCATACTGAAAATTTGGTGCCTCTATCTCAAAAAACAGCCCCCCCAGAGCCCCCGATACCCGCGGATCAATTCCCCATCATTCCCTATGGGAATCGTTCATAGAGGTGCATGATGGCTCTGGGGGCGGGGCTTCCCCCGCCGGCCAGCTGGCTGGGGGAGGGGGGAAGCCTGTAAAACCGGGGGATCCCCCTCTGGGACCTGGGGATTGGGAAGCCTAGCCCCAGTAATTGGCCCTGCTGGCTGGGGCTGATGGGAGTTGTAGGCAAAAAAAAAAATCCGGAGAGCTACTGTTGGCCACCCCTGCATAGTCCATTCAGTCCAGCAGCCTATTTCTGATCAGGCCCCAGGGAATTCTCTTAAGAGAGCCTGCCGGCCACTGCCTTCCCTTCCTAACAGCTCCCTGGGCCCTGACAGTTGGAGACGCTCGGCCTCAGAGCCCAGAGGTCCAATTCATCTATCATGCCTGATAGACCTGTCTTCAATAAATCTGTCCGTCCCCATTTAAATTGACAACGGCGTCTAATGTAACGCAATTGACAGCAGTCTGCTCACGGTACGTTTCTCTTCTGAGCGGCAGGGCTTCTAAGACCGTTGCCTTCAATGGGGTTGGAACTCTGATTGGGACCAAACTGTTAAACAGACCCAAGTTTACCCTCAGGTGAACTCAGACGATCGCTGTTGCCTAGGGTTGCCAATCCCCAGGTGGGGGCAGGGGATCCTCCAGTTTGGAGTCCCTCCCTCCTCTTCAGGGTTATCAGAAAGTGGGGCGGGGGGAGGGAAAGGTCTGCTGGGCATTATGCCCTATGGAGACCGATTCCCATAGGGTATAATGGAGAATTGATCCGTGGGTATTTTGGGGCTGGGGGGAGCCTGTTTTTTGAGATAGAGGCACAGAATTTTCAGCATAGCATCCGGTGCCTCTTCTCAAAACGCTTCTCAAGCTTCAAAAGGATTGGACTGAGGGGGTCTAATTCTATGAGCCCCAAAAGAAGGTGCCCGCTGTCATGAGCTCTGACGAGGAGGAGCTGGAAAGGGTTAACAGACCTGGAAGAGTTGCCAGCCAGTTCCTCAGCTGAACAACAGCAGCTGGCCCATCAATCACTCTCCAAGCACCAGTGTCAGCTGTTGGCGATCAATCTCCTCCAAGCTCTCCTCCTCCCATCTCAAGAGTTCGAAGCAGGCTCCGGAAAGAACTTTCAGAGCGAAGACATGAGGCACGCCGAGGCTTCAGATCTCTCAGCCCTGAGTTCTAGCAGAGTCAATGCCATCCAGGGAGCAGACTGATTGAGACTCCCATATAGCTCCCACCCAGAACTTGATAACCTTGTGGAAGCAACAAGTCTATTCTCTGGCTTGCATCCACGCTCCTTCCTGATCCTGACCTGCTTGATCTCCTTGGCACCCTGACCTTTCGGCTTTTGGACATTGACTTCTGATTCCGGTTTGTGATTCTGCATTGGTGACTTGACTCCTGCTTGACTTCCTGGACTTTCACCTTGGACTGGCTTGGGACTCCTCCCTGCCTGCACCCGGAGAACGTGACACCCCCATCCTTATTACCAAATGGAGGGAAGGCATTTAAAAGGTGTGTGGTCCTTTTCAATGCGATGGCCGGAACTCCCTTCAGGGTTCGATTGTGCTTGTCACACCCTTGCTCCTGGCTCCACCACGCAAATCTTCATATATTTTACACTCCATTCAAAAGCATTTTGAGTCAAGTCGAAGGACGTCCTGGGAGGAGCTGGCATCTTTGACTCGAAAGGCTTTTGAATGGAGTGTGAATATATGAAGATTTCCACAATCCCAGTATAAATGTCTGACGAAGGCTGGATGTGAAATGGCCGGCTCCAGCTTGCGGCCCCGTGATTAATTTAGAGAACTGGGGTTCATAGAATCATAGAGCTGGAAGGGACCTCCGGGGTCATCTAGTCCAACCCCCTGCACAATGCAGGAAACCCACAAATACCTACCCCAAATTCACAAGATCTTCATCGCTGTCAGATGGCCATCTAGGCTCTGTTTAAAAACCTCCAAGGAAGGAGAGCCCACCACCTCCCAAGAAAGCCTGTTCCACTGAGGAATCGCTCTAACGGTCAGGAAGTTCTTCCTCATGTTGAACCAGAAACTCTTTTGATTTAATTTCAACCCCTTGGTTCTGGTCCTACCTTCTGGGGCCACAGAAAGCAATCCCACACATCCTCTATATGACAGCTCTTCAAGTACTTGAAGATGGTGATCTTATTACCTCTCAGACGCCTCCTCTCCAGGGTAAACATCCCCAGCTCCTTCAAACTTTCCTCATAGGACTTGGTCTCCAGACCCCTCACCATCTTCGTAGCTCTCCTCTGGACCCGTTCCAGCTTGTCTAGATCCTTTTTAAAATGTCGTGCCCAAAACTGAACACAAGACACCAGGTGAGGCCTTACTCTCCGAAGAAGAGCACCAGTTTTGCTTCTGACTTGCTGGAATGATTGCAGTGGAGTTGAACTTGTTTTGAACTGCTGTTTTGCTGTCTCCCAGACCGATGTCGCACTCACTCTTACGCCGCTCTAAAATCCGTGTTCTCAGCATGGCGTCCGCCCGATTTCCCACTATTTGCGTTGGGGCTGAAGCAAGCATAGTGGTTTTTGTGCAGCAAGCAGAAACTGGTTTTTAGAAAAAGAAGAAGATATTGGAATTATATCCTGCCCTCCACTCCGAAGAGTCTCACAGCGGCACACAATCTCCTTTACCTTCCTCCCCCACAACAGGCACCCTATGAGGTAGATGAAGATATTGGATTTATATCCCGCCCTCCACTCCGAAGAGTCTCAGAGGGGTTCACAGTCTCCTTTCCCTTCCTCCCCCACAACAGAAACCCTGTGAGGTAGATGTTGGATTTATATCCCGCCCTCCAATCCGAAGAGTCTCAGAGCGGCTCACAATCTCCTTTCCCTTCCTCCCCCACAACAGACACCCTGTGAGGTAGAAGAAGATATTGGATTTATATCCCGCCCTCCACTCCGAAGAGTCTCACAGCGGCTCACAATCTCCTTTACCTTCCTCCCCCACAACAGGCACCCTGTGAGGTAGATGAAGATATTGGATTTATATGCTGCCCTGCACTCCGAAGAGTCTCAGAGCGGCTCACAATCTCCTTTCCCTTCCTCCCCCACAACAGACACCCTGTGAGGTAGATGAAGATATTGGATTTATATCCCGCCCTCCACTCCGAAGAGTCTCAGAGCGGCTCACAACCTCTTTTCGCTTCCTCCCCCACAACAGACACCCTGTGAGGTAGATGAAGATATTGGATTTATATTCCGCCCTCCAGTCCGAAGAGTCTCAGAGTGGTTCACAATCTCCTTTCCCTTCCTCCCCCGCAACAGACAGCCTGTGAGGTGGGTGGGGCTGAGAGGGCTCTCACAGCAGCTGCCCTTTCAAGGACAACCTCTGCCAGAGCTCTGGCTGACCCAAGGCCATGCTTGCAGGTGCAAGTGGAGGAGTGGGGAATCAAACCCGGTTCTCCCAGATAAGAGTCCCCCATTTGCTGCTTGAAAACCGTGATGTTTGCTGCAGCCCCAACACAGATAGTGGGAAATTGGGAGGACACTGCTCTGAGAAGACGGGCGGGAGAGCGGCATATGGGTGAGTGCAGAATCAGTCCTGGTTTCACTGGGAGTTTGTCGGGTCAAAGTGAAGACAAAAATAACAAACAGATGAAATTGCTTTTATTGTTCATTCTGCACGTTTGGAATTTCTGAATAATTACAGTCACAATTTCGTAAAACTGCTGTTTGCCAGTAATTTTAAGAACATAAGAGAAGTCATGTTGGATCAGGCCAATGTCCCATCCAGTCCAACACTCTGTGTCACACAGTGACCAAAAAAACCCCGTGCCATCAGGAGGTTCACAAGTGGGGCTAAAAGTCCTTCCACTTTGCCCCCTCCCCCCAAAGCACCAAGAATACAGAGCATCACTGCCCTAGACAGCTCCAATAATATGCTGTGGGTAACAGCCACTGATGGACCTCTGCTCCATATTTTTATCCAATCCCCTCTTGAAGCTGGCTATGCTTGTAGCTGCCACCACCTCCTGCGGCAGTGAATTCCACATGTTAATCACCCTTTGGGTGAAGAAGGACTTCCTTTGATCCTTTCTAATCCAACTGCTCAGCAATTTCATCGAATGCCCACGAGTTCTTGCATTGCAAGAAAGGGAGAAAAGTACTTCTTTCTCCGCTTTCTCCATCCCATGCAGATTTTCAGCCGCGAGCCTTTGGGTTTCTTTGCATGTGCCAGCAGATACAAGCAGAGCTCTTTGTCTAGCAAGGGCAGCCCAAGAGAATGGGAAAGTTTAAACAAAACACAGAGCCCATGCTTCTATAACACTGGAAAGGCGGTTCAGATCCACTGAGACCATGCCCAGCGGCCTGGCCAGCCCTTGATCCGAAGCCTTCTCTCTTCCATCTCCCAAAAGCCCTTCCAAGAAACGGGCACCTGGAACGCATCACATCCAACAAACGCTTCGTTTATAACTTTCTCCTAAAAATAG
Source organism: Heteronotia binoei (assembly GCF_032191835.1). NCBI lineage: Eukaryota > Metazoa > Chordata > Lepidosauria > Squamata > Gekkonidae > Heteronotia > Heteronotia binoei. The sequence continues at coordinate 10,478,318 of NC_083224.1, forward strand.
AAGAGTTTTGGGAAACTCATCTCCCTGGTGGATTAGGGAAAAGGAAGCGACATCTGTGTTTCATTTGCATCCAAAACGCAAAGCTGCTTTCCATCGACTACAGATGGTTGCTAGCCTGTGAGGAAGGCTTCTGAGCCAGATTCTGCCCATCCATTAAAGTAACTTTATGGCTCAGAGTGGTAAAGCAGCAGTACTGCAGTACTGTGATCTGAACTCTCTGCTCACGACCTGAGTTCGATCCCAGCGGAAGCTGGATTCAGGTAGCCGGCCCAAGGTTGACTCAGCCTTCCATCCTTCCGAGGTCGGTCAAATGAGTACCCAGCTTGCTGGGGGGAAAGTGTAAAAGTTTAAATGGCTCGGAGCCATTTAAACCCCTGCTTTCTGCTTCCCCCTCCCTGGGGAAGGCAATGGCAAACCACCCCGTCAAAAGTCTGCCGTGGGACCTTTCCTTTCCTGTTTCTCTGTTTTCCAAATATGTAGCCATAGTGCCCGCCTTGGTCCTCAGTAAAAATGAAACTGAAAAATGTAATAAGAGAAAAAGGGGTTCTCGGTAAAAATGTAATAGAAAAAACCCCCAGATTTTGTCATTCTTGCAGCCTTACACAAAGAAGGAAAAAGGTCAAGGTAGTCTCCTGTGCAAGCACCAGTCGTTTCTGACTCTGGGGTGACGTTGCTTTCACAACGTTTTCACGGCAGACTTTTTAAGGGGTGGTTTGCCATTGCTTCCCCGGTCACCTACACTTTTCCCCCAGCAAGCTGGGGACTCATTTGACCGACCTCGGAAGGATGGAAGGCTGAGTCAACCTCAAGCCGGTGACCTGAAAACCCAGCTTCTACCGGGGATCGAATTCAGGTCATGAAAAGCTTAGGACTGCAGTACTGCAGCTTTAACACTCTGCACCACGGGGTCCCTTAAAGGAAAGGTCCCCTGTGCAAGCACCAGTCGTTTCCGACTCTGGGGTGACGTTGCTTTCGCAACGTTTTCACGGCAGACTTTTTTACGGGGTGGTTTGCCCTTGCCTTCCCCAGTCAGCTGCGCTCCCCGCCCCAGCAAGCTGGGGACTCATTTGACCAACTTGGGAAGGATGGAAGGCTGAGTCAACTTGAAACCAGCTACCTGAATCCAGCTTCTGCCGGGATCGAACTCAGGTTGTGAGCAGAGCTTAGGACTGCAGTACTGTGCCACAGGGCTCTCTTACTCAAAGAACAACCTATCCTTTAAACCAGGGGTGTCAAACTCATTTTGTTATGAGGGCCAAATCTGACATAAATGAGACCTTGTTGGGCCGGGCCATGTCGGGCCGAGCCGTGTGTGTTCCTATTTAAGATTTGGTAGCAGAGATATAAATTTTATAAAGGCACGAACACAATTAAAGATTCTTTAAAAATCTTTAAACATGCTTAAACATTAGCACTTGTTTGGTCTTAAAGGCGCTTTCTTTGTATCTCTTCCATGGGATCCAGGGAACTGTGCAAAGGAAACTCTGGCTCTTTCCTTCTTTCCGCAGGGGACCAGGAGGGGGAGGAGCCTCAGCCAATAGAAGGAAGAAATGCTTGGCTCAGTAGCTCTGCTGTGTGAGCTCTGCCTTCCCCTCTTCCTCCTCGAGGGAAGAGCCTCAGCCAATGGAGAAAATAGAGGCTTTGCTCTGTAGCTCCTGTGCGATTGAGCAAGCCTTGCAAAGCAAGCTGTGATGCAAAAGGAAGCAAGAGAGAGAGAGAAGGAAACCGATGACAGCCAGTTGCTCAGGGGCCTGATAGGAGCCTTCCGGGGGCCTAATTCAGCTCCTGGGCAACATATTTGACACCCCTGCTTTAAACCAACAGCTCTATTGTATTGGTCTTACGAGGGGCTGATGGGCACAAACCGAACCACTGACTGGTATGAATTGGGAAGTTAGTTCGCAAACCGAACCAGTTCATTGTAGTTTGTGACCTCTGCTTTCAGCCCCCCGCTCCTTTTTGCAAGGAGCAGAAAGCAGGGGTTCTCCCTGCAAAAAAGCTGCGGGGAGCAGAAAGCAGGGGTTTAAATGCCTCCGAGCCATTTAAACTCCAGCTTTCTGCTCTTCAAGAACCGCTACAAACTGCCTTAAAATTTGTGGAAGTTTGTGGCGGCTCTTCAGTTCCTGACCTTCAGTTCGCAAACCGCAAACCACCAAAAATTTGTCATGAATTTGTGAGCTGGTTCATGCCCATCCCTAGTGTTTACAACCACAAAGCCTCTGTCCTGATTGGCTGCTCTGGTGTAATAGCATGAATAGTATACAACTGTAGAAGGAGTATAAAGGTAACAGAATGTTTCCAGTCCAACTTCTTTGTGGGAAGGGAAAGTTGGCAATTTGGCTTGGTTGAAAACCTTGCACTGGCCGTAGAGGCACGTTTAAGATCAGAAGAACATAAGAGAAGCCATGTTGGATCAGGCCAATGGCCCCTCCAGTCCAACACTCTGTGTCACATAAGAACATAAGAGAAGCCATGTTGGATCAGGCCAGTGGCCCATCCACCCCAACACTCTGTGTCACATAATAACATAAGAGAAGCCATGTTGGATCAGGCCAGTGGCCCCTCCAGTCCAACACTCTGTGTCACATAATAACATAAGAGAAGCCATGTTGGATCAGGCCAGTGGCCCCTCCAGTCCAACACTCTGTGTCACATAAGAACATAAGAGAAGCCCTGTTGGATCAGGCCAGTGGCCCCTCCAGTCCAACACTCTGTGTCACAGAAGAACATAAGAGAAGCCCTGTTGGATCAGGCCAGTGGCCCATTCCGTCCAACACTCTGTGTCACATAAGAACATAAGAGAAGCCCTCTTGGATCAGGCCAGTGGCCCTTCCAGTCCAACACTCTGTGTCACATAAGAACATATGAGAAGCCCTGTTGGAGCAGGCCAATGGCCCCTCCAGTCCAACACTCCGTGTCACATAAGAGAAACCCTGTTGGATCAGGCCAGTGGCCCCTCCAGTCCAACACTCTGTGTCACATAAGAACATAAGAGAAGCCCTTTTGGATGAGGCCAATGGCCCATCCAGTCCAACACTCTGTGTCACATAAGAACATAAGAGAAGCCCTCTTGGATCAGGCCAGTGGCCCATCCATTCCAACAATCTGTGTCACATAAGAACATAAGAGAAGCCCTGTTGGATCAGGCCAGTGGCCCATCCAGTCCAACACGCTGTGTCACATAAGAACATAAGAGAAGTTATGTTGGATCAGGCCAATGGCCCCTCCAGTCCAACACTCCGTGTCACATAAGAACATAAGAGAAGTCATGTTGGATCAGGCCAATGGCCCCTCCAGTCCAACACTCTGTGTCACATAAGAACATAAGAGAAGTCATGTTGGATCAGGCCAATGGCCCATCCAGTCCAACACTCTGTGTCACACAGTGGCCAAAAAAACAAACCAGGTGCCATCAGGAGGTCCATCAGTGGGGCCAGAACACCTCGACAGATCCCTTTGGAGCCCTGACAGATCCCTTTGAAGAAGACTGCAGATTTATACCCTGCCCTTCTCTCTGAATCAGAGACAAAGAGCGGCTTACAATCTCCTATATCTTCTCCCCCCACAACAGACTTACAATCCCCCCTATATCTTCTCCCCCTACCCTGTGAGGTGGGTGGGGCTGAGAGGGCTCTCACAACAGCTGCCCTTTCAAGGACAACTCCTACGAGAGCTATGGCAGACCCAAGGCCATTCCAGCAGGTGCAAGTGGAGGAGTGGGGAATCAATCCCTGTTTTCCCAGATAAGAGTCTGCACGCTTAAGCACTACACCAAATTGGCTCACAATCCTCTCTGGTTCTCGCCACCCCGAACGATTTAGTGCCATCCGCAAACTTAGCCACTTCACTGCTTACCCCCGACTCCAAATCATTAATGAGCAAGTTAGAAAGCATCAGACCCAGTACTGAGCCCTGTGGTACCCCTCTGTTTCCTTGACCTGTTCCACAAGATGATTGAAGGGAAAGTGCAACGTTCACCATAGACTGGGAAGCAGAAATTTGGAGAAAGGGCACTCCCAAAGTACAGCCTCCCCTCAAAAATGCACAATATATGCGAGATGACCCATGCAAGAAGTGCAACAGGATCAAGAAGTCCAAGTCTTGAGAGCCAGTTTGGTGTTGTGGTGAAGTGCACAGACTCTTATCTGGGAGAACCGGGTTTGATTCCCCCACTCCTCCACTTGCACCTGCTGGAACGGCCTTGGGTTAACCAGAGCTCTTGTGGGAGTTGTCGTTGAAAGGGGAGCTTCTGGTGGAGCCTTCTTAGCCCCACCCTCCTCACACGGTATCTGTTGTGGGGGAGGAAGATGAAGGAGATTGTGAGCCGCTCTGAGATTCGGAGTGGAGGGTGGGATATAAATCCAATATCTTCTTCTTCTCCTTCTCCTTCTTCTACTCTTATTTAGGAGAACTAGGTTTGATTCCCCACTCCTTCACATGCAGCTGCTGGAATGGCCTTGGGCCAGCCATAGCTCCCACAGATCTGTCCTTGAAAGGGCAGCTTCTGTCAGAGCTCTCTCAGCCCCACCCACCTCACAGGGTGTTTGTTAAGGAAGAAGAAGATAAAGGAGATTGTGAGCCGCTCCAAGACTCTGAGATTCAGAGTGGAGTGTGGGATATAAATCCAATATCATCATCTTCTTCTTCGTCGTCTTCTTTTTCGGGAGAACTGGGTTTGATTCCCCACTCCTCCACTTGCAGCTGCTGGAATGGCCTTGGGCCAGCCTTAGCTCCCACGGATCTGTCCTTGAAAGGGCAGCTTCTGTCAGAGCTCTCTCAGCCCCACCCACCTCACAGGGTGTTTGTTGAGGAAGAAGAAGATAAAGGAGATTGTGAGCCGCTCCAAGACTCTGAGATTCAGAGCGGAGTGTGGGATATAAATCCAATATCATCATCATCATCTTCTTCTTCTCTGCCGTTAAAGTTTTTATGAATGATCACAGCAGTGAATTGATGTCTTACTCTTCTCGGAAGTAATTTAGCCCAGCATTTGGGGAAAGGAGGAAACGGCATGTTCATTCTTTAATTGTGCAAAACCATTTGGGATATTTTGGGGCTGGTGTTGCTAGCTCCCAAGGGGATGGCTAGAGCTGTTTCCCAGCTGGAAGGGGTGGGGGAGGAGAACAGAGAGAACAACCACTGGTGGGGGGCGGGGAGAGAGTTTGCTTCTGCCTTATTTCCCTGGAATACATCAGGGCCTTTTTGATGAATCGGTGATCACGCATAAATGCAGAGTTGCTACTAGGGTTGCCAATCCCCAGGTAGGGGCAGGGGATATCCTGATTCGGAGGCCCTCCCCCTGCTTCAGGCTCATCAGAAAGTGGGGGTGGGGGGTGGAAAGGGAAGTATCTGCTGGGCACTCTATTATTCCTTATGGAGACTGACTCCCATAGGGTATAATGGAGAATTGATCTGTGGCTATCTGGGGCTCTGTTGTTTGAGGCAGGTGCACCAAATTTTCAGCATAGCATCCAGTGCCTCTCTCCAAACTGCCCTCCAAGTTTCAAAAGGATTGGACCAGGGGGTCCAATTCTGTGAGCCCCCAAAGAAGGTGCCCCTATCCTTCATTATTTCCAACGGAGGGAAGGCATTTAAAAGGTGTGCGGTCCCTTTACACGTGATGGCCAGCACTCCCTACGGAGTTCAATGATGCTTGTCACAACTTAGCTCCTGGCTCCACCCCCAAAGTCTCCTGGCTCCACCCCCAAAGTCTCCTGGCTCTATCCCTCAAAGTCCCCAGATATTTCTTGGATTGGATCTGGCAATCCTGCGATGGGTCCATCAGGGGCTACTGGCCACGGTGACAAAAAAAGAACCTCCACCTCCAGAGGCAGTCAACCCCTGAGCAGCATTGCTAGGAATTATTACCAGGGGGCAGCCTTGTCCTCTGGACCCTGTTTGTTGGTGGGATAGCTGGTTGGCGAATGTGTGAAACAGAACGCTGGGGCAGAGAATCCATGTGTTGAATTAGGGTTGCCAGCCTCCAGGTGGGGCCTGGAGATCTCCAGCTGGCAGAGGTCAGCTCCCCTGGAGAAAATGGCTGCTTGGAAGGGTGGAGTCTGTGGCATTGTGCCATGCCGTGGCCCCCTCCCCTCCACAAACCCCGCCCTCTCCCGGATCCACCCCCAAAGTTTTCAGGTATTTTCCAAGAAGAAGAAGAAGAAGATATTGGATTTATATCCCACCCTCCACTCCAAAAAGTCTCAGAGCGGCTCACAATCTCCTTTCCCTTCCTCTCCCACAACAAACACCCTGTGAGGTAGATGAAGATATTGGATTTATATCCCACCCTCCACTCCAAAAAGTCTCAGAGCGGCTCACAATCTCCTTTCCCTTCCTCTCCCACAACAAACACCCTGTGAGGTAGATGAAGATATTGGATTTATATCCCGCCCTCCACTCCGAAGAGTCTCAGAGCGGCTCACAATCTCCTTTCCCTTCCTCCCCCACAACAGACACCCTGTGAGGTAGATGAAGATATTGGATTTATATCCTGCTTTCCACTCCGAAGAGTCTCAGAGCGGCTCACAATCTCCTTTCCCTTCCTCCCCCACAACAGACACCCTGTGAGGTAGATGAAGATATCGGATTTATATCCCGCCCTCCACTCCGAAGAGTCTCAGAGCGCCTCACAATCTCCTTTCCCTTCCTCCCCCGCAACAAACACCCTGTGAGGTAGATGAAGATATTGGATTTATATCCTGCCCTCCACTCCGAAGAGTCTCAGAGCGGCTCACAATCTCCTTTCCCTTCCTCCCCCACAACAGACACCCTGTGAGGTAGATGAAGATATTGGATTTATATCCCGCCCTCCACTCCGAAGAGTCTCAGAGCGGCTCACAATCTCCTTTACCTTCCTCCCCCACAACAGACACCCTGTGAGGTAGATGAAGATATTGGATTTATATCCCGCCCTCCACTCCGAAGAGTCTCAGAGCGGCTCACAATCTCCTTTCCCTTCCTCCCCCACAACAAACACCCTGTGAGGTAGATGAAGATATTGGATTTATATTCTGCCCTCCACTCCGAAGAGTCTCAGAGCGGCTCACAATCTCCTTTCCCTTCCTCCCCCACAACAGACACTCTGTGAGGTAGATGAAGATATTGGATTTATAGCCTGCCCTCCACTCCAAAGAGTCTCAGAGGGGCTCACAATCTCCTTTACCTTCCTCCCCCACAACAGACACCCTGTGAGGTAGATGAAGATATTGGATTTATATCTCGCCCTCCACTCCAAAGAGTCTTCATACACAGACCTGGCAACCCTATGTCGAATCCATCAGGCCTCTTCTTGCTTTCTTGTGAGCTACACGACAGAGTGGGGATTTGAATTCAAGTCTTGCAGATTGTAATCTGATGTTCCAGCCCCGGGGGTGTCGAACTCAATTGTTATGAGGGCCAGCTCTGACATAAATGAGACCTTGTTGGGCCGGGCCATGTTGGGCCAGGCCTATTTAAGATTAGGTATCAGAGATACAAACTTTATAAGGACACAGACAAATGCAATTAAAGATTTTTTTTTAAAAAAAACCCCTTAAACCATGCTTAAAACATTAGCACTTGTTGGTCTTAAAGGTGCTGTCTTTGTATCTCTCCTGTGGGATCCAGGGAACTGGGCAAAGGAAGCTCTGGCGCTTTCCTTCCTTCCCCAGGAGGGGGAGGAGCCTCAGCCAATAGAAGGAAGAGAGGCTTGGCTCAATAGCTCTGCTGTGTGATTGAGAGAGCCTGGCAAAGCAAGCTCTCCCTCCCCCGCTTCCTCCCCAAGGGAGGAGCCTCAGCCAATGGAGAAAACAGAGGTTTTGCTCTGCAGTTCCTGTGCAGTTGAGCAAGCCTGGCAGAGCAAGCTGTGATGCAGAAGGACGCAAGAGAGAGGGAGAAGGAAGAAGACGACAGCCAGTTGCTCGGGGGTCTAATAGGAGCCTTCCGGGGGCCTGATTTGGTCCTGGGGCTGCATGTTTGTAACCCCTGCTCTAATCACTTCACCGCACTAGCTGACCTGTGGACAAGCCACTGAACCGTTCCTCTTATGAGAGATGAAGAAGAAGATATTGGATTCATATCCCGCCCTCCACTCCGAAGAGTCTCAGAGTGGCTCACAATCTCCTTTCCCTTCCTCCCCCACAACAGACACCCTGTGAGGTAGATGAAGACATTGGATTTATATCCCACCCTCAACTCCGAAGAGTCTCAGAGCGGCTCACAATCTCCTTTCCCTTCCTCGCCCACAACAGACACCCTGTGAGGTGGGTGGGGCTGGAGAGGGCTCTCCCAGCAGCTGCCCTTTCAAGGACAACCTCTGCCAGAGCTATGGCTGACCCAAGGCCATTCCAGCAGCTGCAAGTGGAGGAGTGGGGAATCAAACCCGGTTCTCCCAGATAAGAGTCCGCACACTTAACCACTACACGAAACTGGCTCTGGCGCAGATCAGGACGCAGCTTCTCCATAAAAGAAAAAAAAATCCTGAAAGAAAGAAAAAAACTCATAAGCACATGACAATCCAAGCAAAAGGATAGCCCATGCAAACTGCTGTCTAAACCTTCCAAAGAACATAAACAGCACTGGGTATTGTGAAATCTGAAAACCACTCAGAGAAGACAGATCGTTCCCTTAAAGACAAATTCCAGAGGGGTTGCTGTGTTAGTGTGCTACGGCCAAAACAACACAGGGGCAGAAGCATTGGCGAGTGACTGCCCGCTTCATCAGGCCAATGAAGTTTTTGGTTGGGTGGTGGTGATGTTAAGTGCTTTTAGTTCACAGCTGAAAACTTAGGGTGTTTCAAGGCAAGCAAAGGTGGTTTCCCCTTGCCTAAACTCTGCGTAGCAACTCTGGACTGGAAGAAGAAGAAGAAGAAGAAGAAGAAGAAGAAGAAGAAGAAGAAGAAGAAGAAGAAGAAGAAGAAGAAGAAGAAGAAGAAGAAGAAGAAGAAGAAGAAGAAGAAGAAGAAGAAGAAGAAGTTGATATTGGATTTATATCCTACACTCCACTCTGAATCTCAGAGTCTTGGAGTGGCTCACAATCTCCTTTATATCCTTCTTCCTTAACAAACACCCAGTGAGGTAGGTGGGGCTGAGAGAGCTCTGACAGAAGCTGCCCTTTCAAGGACAGATCTGTGAGAGCTATGGCTGACGCAAGGCCATTCCAGCAGCTGCAAGTGGAGGCGTGGGAATTCAAACCCAGTTCTCCTAAATAAGAGTAGTAGAAGAAGAAGATGATGATGATATTGGATGATGATATTGGATTTATTAATAAAAGGGAACACAGGCAGTGGCAAATCAAATGCAAGACTGTGATCAGGCAGGCAAAAAGGGACTATGAGGAGCATATTGCAAAAAACATAAAGACCAACAATAAAAATTTCTTCAAATATATTAGAAGTAGGAAACCAGCCAGGGAAGCAGTGGGGCCCTTGGATGACCATGGGGTAAAAGGATTACTGAAGGAGGATAGGGAAAAGGCTGAGAAGCTGAATGCATTTTTTGCCTCCGTCTTCACTGTGGAAGATGAGAACTTTTTGCCCGCCCCAGAACCACTAATTTTGCCACAGCCTGTGTTCCCTTTTACTAAGAGGAGAGTGGCATAAGTGGCATAGGGGAGGGACGGTGGATCAGTGGTAGAGCATCTGCTTGGTAAGCAGAAGGTCCCAGGTTCAATCCCCAGCATCTCCAACTAAAAGGGTCCAGGCAAATAGGCGGGAAAAAGTTCAGCTTGAGACCCTGGAGAACAGGGGAGGGACGGTGGCTCAGTGGTAGAGCATCTGCTTGGTAAGCAGAAGGACCCAGGTTCAATCCCCATTATCTCCAACTAAAAGGGTCCAGGCAAATAGGTGTGAAGAACCTCAGCTTGAGACCCTGGAGAGCAGGGGAGGGACGGTGGCTCAGTGCTAGAGCATCTGCTTGGTAAGCAGAAGGTCCCAGGTTCAATCCCTGGCATCTGCAACTAAAAGGGTCCAGGCAAATAGGCGGGAAAAACCTCAGCTTGAGACCCTGGAGAGCAGGGGAGGGATGGTGGCTCAGTGGCAGAGCATCTGCCTGGTAAGCAGAAGGCCTCAGGTTCAATCCCCGGCATTTCCAACTAAAAAGGGTCCAGGCAAGTAGGCGTAAAAAAGCCTCAGCTTGAGACCCTGGAGAGCCGCTGCCAGTCTGAGTAGACAATACTGACTTGATGGACCCAGGGTCTGATTCAGTAGAAGGCAGCTTCATATGTTCATAAGGCTAGTGAGGAATTGGTTCTTATGTTTTGATGAGGCGTTCGACAGAAGTGAGGAAAGGAAAACAGAACGTTTGAAAACCGGAGGGATTTTGAGGACAGGCCGAGCCTCCAGCGTTTCCCCTCGCCAACGTTTCTCAGGGAGATTAATTCCTCCGAGAAAAGATTTAGTATTTATTCTTTTGCTGGAGGCAGGGATCCAGGTTAGCCGACAGCGTGCCCTGACCCCGAGATAATGTACAACCCGTTGGGTTTCTGCTTCATAGCAAGAGGTTTCCAAGACAACTGAGGTCAGCCTGTCTTGAGACAGAATTCTGTTCCTTCAAAATGGCCCCCGGCCAGACTCAGCATCTCTGAAGAGGCAAGAGGATCCAAGGAGCCTCTTCAGGGACCAGCCCTGGGATGATTTAAGGCGGGAGTTAGGGTTGCCAAGTCCAATTCAAGAAATATCTGCAGACTTTGGGAGCAGAGCCAGGAGACATTGGGGGTGGAGCCAGGAGACTTTGGGGGTGGAGCCAGGAGCCAGGATGTGACAAGCATCATTGAACTCCAAAGGGAGTTCTGGCCATCACATTTAAAGGGACGGCACCCCTTTTAAATGTCTTCCCTCCATTGGAAATAATAATGGATAGAGGCACCTAATTTGGGGGCTCATAGAACTGGACCCCCTGGTCCAATCCTTTTGAAACTTGGAGGGTATTCTGGGGAGAGGCACTGGATGCTATGCTGCAAATTGGGTGCCTCTATCTGAGAAAAACAGCCCCCCGCAGAGCCTCAGATACCTGCAGATCAATTCTCCATTATACCCAGGGCCGGCTTGCCCACTAGGCAAACTAGGCTCTCCCCCCCCCCACTCCCGGTACCTCAGACAAATGCCTAATTTGCTGCCTCCCCCCCCCCCCCACCGGCGCGCTGAGAGGAACAACACCCGCCTCCCTTTACCTGCTTCCAGGACTTTTTTGGTAGAAAGAGCACAGCAGGAACTCATTTGATATGAAATCTGATGGAATTAGACGTGAGCAAACAGAATTGGAAAAGGCTCTGCTTGGAGAGAATGAAAAATTAATATCAAAAGTATATAAATTATTATTGAAATGGTCTACAGAAGAAGAAGTAGTAAAATCTCAAATGGTTAAATGGGCAATCAATATAAACAGGGAATTTCAAATGGATACTTGGGAGTACCTTTGGAAGAACTCGATGAAGATATCAACATGTCAGAATCTCAAGGAGAGCTGTTTTAAAATGATATATAGGTGGTATATGACTCCGAAGAAACTGGCAAAGATGAGTAAAAAGATGTCAGACAGATGTTGGAAATGTAAGCACCATGAGGGTTCTTTTTTTCATATGTGGTGGACTTGTGAAAAAGCAAAAAACTTTTGGCGGATGATACAACAAGAAATTTCTAAAATTCTGGGTTATGACTTCAAGAAAGTTGCAGAGACTTTTCTGCTAGGATTACAAAGCCCACAGTCTGCATACTGGTTCTCTGAAGACTTCTCTCGAAGACTCCCTGGCTAAGACTCCAATCCTGAGGTGTTCCACAGCTAAGCAAACCTCAAAAATGGATACTTCTTCATTGCTCGGGCAGCATTTCAGTCAATTGCTGCAAACCTGTTCCCCAACTACTCAGGCTAAGTTCCTAAGTCCGTCACAGGGGTAATGGTTTTGGGATGATAAAATTGTGCACTTTATTTTGGTGTGCTAATTAAGTGTGCAGACTCTTATCTGGGAGAACCGGGTTTGATTCCCCACTCCTCCAACTTGCAGCTGCTGGAACGGCCTTGGGTCAGCCATAGCTCTCGCAGAGTTGTCCTCGAAAGGGCAGCTTCTGGGAGAGCTCTCTCAACCGCACCCACCTCACAGAGTGTCTGTTGTGGGGGAGGAAGGTAAAGGAGATTGTGAGCCACTCAGATTCAGAGTGGAGGGCAGGATATAAATCCAATGTCTTATTATTATTATTATTATTATTATTATTATTATTATTATTATTATTATTATTATTATTATTACATTGTAATATATAATGAAATAATCATACAACTCACGGCCCGGTTGGTAACAGGCCACGGACCGGTACTGGTCCACAACCCGGGAGTTGGGGACTCCTGCCCTATGGGAATCGGTTTCCATAGGGAATAATGGAGTGCCCAGCAGTCGTTTCCCTCCCACCCCCTCAACTTTCTGATGACCCTGAAGCAACAAGGAAGCGCAAGTAGCCCCGTTTCACCTGCGGCTTTAACAAGCTTCACCGATCTTGAATAACTCATACGCAGCAATAGCTGAACTTTTTTTCCCTGCAGATTAGAATGGCAAGTGAAGCTTGTTAAAGCCCTTGGTGAAACAGGGCTATACGCGCGTCCCTGTTACGAAAGCGCCCTGTGCTGCCTATGCGAAATAGCGTTGTGCTGTTTTTCGTCTACACGCCTTCCTTGTTGAAAGGACTGTCGAAGCGTTGGGACTCCTGCTTCGCGGCTTGTCAAGGATTTCCCCGGACTTCCACTACGCACAAAAAATGAACTTTGGCATCGAACGGAAGGCCTTTGGTTTCGGGGTTATTTTGTAATTGTATTTATCAGAAGTATTTTTGGTTTTGTAAGAAGCAATCCGTATAAAGTTTTTCATAATTAAGGCTGGCTTTTCGTGGATGCCTTCGGGCTTCGTTCCTGCCCCACCTGGGGGTTGGCAACCCTAGACGAGAGAGTCTTTGTTTTTGGGGGGGGGGGAAGGAAAGGATTTGGCTTCACAAAATGAGATGAAGGAAGCCCAGAAGCCAGCCCGGGCAGGAGAGGAAAGTTTCGTTTCGTTTTAGTTTCGTTTATTAGTTTATTTGTGATTTATATCCCGCCCTTCCCACCAAGTGGCTCAGGGCGGCTTACAGCGTATAAATAACAAAAATTTTAAATTTAAACATTTTAAACAGATAAAACATTAAAAACATACAGCAATCTCATACGACTACACTCCATTTCCAGTGCCAGTTAGTTATAAGCCAGCCGGAAGAGGGCTGTCTTGCAGGCCCTGCGGAACTGGGCAAGGTCCCGCAGGGCCCTCACCTCTTCCGGCAGCTGGTTCCACCAGGAAGGGGCCATTACAGAGAAGGCCCTATCCCTGGTAGATTTCAAACGGGCTTCCTTTGGCCCGGGGACAACGAGAAGATTTTGGGTTCCCGATCTCAGTACTCTCTGGGGAACGTGTGGGGAGAGACGGTCCCTCAGATAGGCAGGTCCTAGGCCATATAGGGCTTTAAAGGTAATGACCAGCACCTTGTACCGAACTTGGTATATTATTGGCAGCCAGTGCAGAACCCGGAGCCCTGGCCGAATGTGCTCCCATCTTGGGAGCCCCAATAACAACCGGGCGGCGGCATTCTGCACCAACTGCAGAATGGGGCGGGGAAGAGAGAGACAGAGAGAGACAGAGAAAGAGCCAGTCGCTTCCTGTAACCTTTGGCCGTCTCCCTTTTAGCTGGAGAGCTACATCCAGATGAACATGAAGTCGGAGATGGTGCAGATGCAGCAGAACGTGGTGCAGAACCAGACGGCCACCATGCTGGAGATCGGGACCCACCTCTTGAACCAGACAGCCGAGCAGACCAGGAAGCTGACGGACGTGGAGGCTCAGGTGCGCGCAGCGTTCCTCAGTCGCGTGGAGGGGAAACACAACATGATACTGAGCACCGGAAGGAGACCGAGTCAGGATTTGGGATAGGGTTGCCAGGTCCAATTCAAGAAATGGCTGGGGACTTTGAGGGAGGAGGAGCCAGGAGACTTTGGGGGTGGAGCCTGGAGACATTGGGGTGGAGCCAGGAGACATTGGGGGTGGAGCCAGGAGACATTGGGGTGGAGCCAGGAGACTTTGGGGTGGAGCCAGGAGACATTGGGGTGGAGCCAAGAGACATTGGGGGTGGAGCCAGGAGACATTGGAGGTGGAGCCTGGAGACATTGGGGGTGGAGCCAGGAGACATTGGGGGTGGAGCCAGGAGACATTGGGGTGGAGCCAGGAGACATTGGGGTGGAGCCAGGAGACTTTGGGGGTGGAGCCTGGAGACATTGGGGTGGAGCCAGGAGACTTTGGGGGTGGAGCCAGGAGACTTTGGTGTGGAGCCAGGAGACATTGGGGTGGAGCCAGGAGACATTGGGGTGGAGCCAGGAGACTTTGGGGGTGGAACCTGGAGACATTGGGGTGGAGCCAGGAGACTTTGGGGGTGGAGCCAGGAGACATTGGGGGTGGAGCCAGGAGCAAGGTTGTGGCAAGCAAAATTGAACTCCGAAGGGAGTCCGGGCCGTCGCATTTAAAGGGACCGTGCTCCTTTTAAACGCCTTCCCTCCATTGGTGCCTCTATCTTGATAAACACCCTCCCAGGCACCCAGATACCCACGGATCAATTCTCCGTTATACCCTATGGGAATCAATCTCCATAGGGATTAATGGAGTGCCCAACAGACAGGGAAAGGGCCTGCAAACCAGGGGATCCCCCGCCCTCACCTGGGGATTGACAACCCTAATTTGGGACAAAATGACCTGGGTCAGGAGTCCCCAACTTGGTGCCCACCGACACCTTTCCCGGAATCCACTTTAGTCCTTTTAGAAAGTGGGCAGGGCTAGACTGGGCTCTTGCCCAGCGGAGCCTCTGATTGGCTGTACAGATTAAAACACATCCTGTTCAACAGCTTCTGCTTGAAATGCGAATGAGTTACTTTTTGAGTTTACGTATAGCCTAGATCCCTGACGCGTTGCGATTGGCTCCACCTACTTCAGCAGCCATTTTGTGAATGCGGCAGCTCCCCTGCGTCGGAATTCCAAAGGCGCCCACAGGCTCAAAAAGCTTGGGGACCCCTGGTTAGGGTTGCCCACCAACAAATGGGGCCTGGAAACCACCTGCTATTAAATTCCAGATGTGTGGGACCAGTTCCCCTGCAGAAAACGGCAGCTTTGGAGGGCGGACTTTATAATATTATACCCTACTGAGGTCCCTCCAGCCCTCTCCTGGCTCCACCCCCCCCCCCAAATCTCCAGGTATTTCCTAATCCAGAGTTGACAGCTCTCCCCCTGGTCTGGGTGCTAATCCTGGTTTCCAGGCCTGAAAAGATGCTAGGGCTGGGTTTGGCAAGTCCAATTCAAGAAATATCTGTGGACTTTGGGGGTGGAGCCAGGAGACATTGGGAGGCGGAGCCAGGAGCAAGGGTGTGACAATCATAAATGAACTTCAAGGGAGTTCTGGCCATAACATCTAAAGGGACCGGACGTCTTTTAAATCCCTTCCCTCCATAGGAAACAATGAAGGATAGGGGCACCTTCTTTTGGGGCTCATAGAATTGGACCCCCTGGTCCAATCTTTTTGAAACTTGGGGGGTATTTTGGGGAGAGGTACTGGATGCTATGCTGCAAATATGGTGCCTCTACCTCAAAAAACAGCCCCCCCAGAGCCTCAGATACTCGCGGATCAATTCTCCATTATTTCCTATGAGAATAAGTCTCCATAGGGAATAATAGAGTTCCCTCCCCTCCCCCCGCTTTCTCTCTCACACTCGCACACACGCTAAACTGTCTCTGGTGCTTCCACAATGACTTTGGGGGTGGAGCCAGGAGACTTTGGGGGTGGAGCTACGAGCAAGGTTGTGACAAGCACAGTTGAACTCCAAAGGGAGTTCTGGCCATCACATTTAAAGGGACCGCACACCTTTTCAATGCCTTCCTTCCCATGGAAGTAATGAAGGATAGGGGCACCTCCTTTGGGGGCTCATAGAATTGGACCCCCTGGTCCAATGCTTTTGAAACTTGGAGGGTGTTTTGAGAAGAGGCACCAGATGCTATTCTACAAATTTGGTGCCTCTACCTCAAAAAAACACCCTCCCCAGAGTCCCCAATACCCGCAAATCAATTCTCCATTATTCTGTATGGGAATCGGTCACCATAGGGAATAATGGAGTGCCCAGCAGATATTTCCCTCCCCCCTCCCACTTTCTGATGAATCCTGAAGCGGGTCCAAATCCAAATCGAGGAATCTCCTGCCCCCACCTGGGGATTGGCAACCCTAGCTAGGGGACTGAACCGGAGACCTTCTGCACGCAAAGCAGAGGTTCTTCCACTGAGCTAGCCCCTCTCATGGGTGAGATGGGGCACCAACAAGGGGGAAGGGAAAAGAGAGCGCACGCAAGTGCACTAAACAAAAGTCCCCCCCCCCTACTGCTCTCTTCTTATTTCCTGTGTTAGATGGTCTGATGACTCTCCAAAGCTCATGTCCCCAAAATCTTGCTGGTCTCGAAGGCGCTTCTGGATTCAAATCCAGCTCTGCTTTGGCAAACCGACATGGCTACCCTTTGAAACTATCCTTGGCTGGGCTTTTTTTTTGTAGAAGGAACTGCTTTGCATATTAGGCCACACCCCGTGATGTAGCCAATCCTCCAAGAGCTTCCTGGGTTCTTCTTACAGGGCCTACTGTAAGCTCCAGGAGGATCGGTGACATCAGTGGGGGGCGTGGCCTAATATGCAAAGGTGCTTCTGCTAGAATTCCACCCGTGGGCCACACCTCTCTGATGTAGCCAATCATCCTGGAGCTTACAGGGCTCTTAGTACAGGGCCTACTGTAAGCCCCAGGAGGATCGGTGACATCAGGGGGGTGAGGCCTGATATGCAAAGGAGCTCCTGCTACATAAAGTACTCTGATCCTCAGAGTCCCGGCTGACCTCCAGTTTTGCTCTCCCCCTTGGCCAGGTGCTCAATCAGACCTCCCGGATTGAGATCCAACTCTTGGAGAACTCCCTGTCCACAAACAAGCTGGAAACGCAGCTCCTGATTCAGACCAATGAGATCCAGAAATTGCAGAACTGGAACAGGTAAGGTTGCCCTTCTGACTCAACTGGATCGGTTGTGTTAGCTAGGAGAGGGTGGTGCTGGTTGCCTTCCCCTAAGACCAGGAGAGAAGAGAGAAGAGATTGGATTTATACCCCACTCTGCACTCGGAGACTCAGAGCGGCTTGCGATCGCCTTCCCTTCCTCTCTCTCCTTCCTTTGAATCCTGACTCGCTTCTTTGTAACATCCTTCCCACGTTCTGACTGGGATGGAAGGACTCTGGGATCTCCATTCTGGCTTAGATCTAAAGAAGAAGACTGTAGACTTATACTCCACCCTTCTCTCTGAATCACAGAGCAGCTTACAATCTCCTTTCTCTTCTTCCCCCACAACAGACACCCTGTGAGGTGGGTGGGTCTGAGAGAGCGCTCCCAGAAGCTGCCTTTTCAAAGGACAACTTCTGCAAGAACTATGGCTGACCCAAGGCCATTCCAGCAGCTGCAAGTGGAGGAGTGGGGAATCAAAACCCGGTTCTCCCAGATAAGAGTTTGCACACTTAAGAAGAAGAAGAAAATATTGCATTTACATCCCGCCCTATACTCTGAATCTCAGAGTCTCAAAGCGGTTACAATCTCCTTTACTTCCCCCCTGCCCTGCCACAACAGACACCCTTTGAGGCAGGTGGGGCTGCGAGAGCTCTTACAGCAGCTGCCCTTTCAAGGACAACTCCTACGAAAGCTATGGCTGACCCAAGGCCATTTCAGCAGGTGCAAGTGGAGGAGTGGAGAATCAAACCCAGTTCTCCCAGATAAGAGTCTGCTTGCTTAACCACTACACCAGACTGGCTCTTCTTCTTCTTAAGTGTGTGAACTCTTATCAGGGAGAACCAGGTTTGAGTTCCCACTCCTCCATATGCGGTTGCCGATGTGACCTTGAGTCACTCGCAAGTTCTCGCAGAGCTGTTCCTCACAAGAGCAGTTTCTGTCAGAGCTCTCTCAGCTCCACTTACCTCACAGGGTGTCTGCTGTGAGGAGGGGAAGAGAAAAGAGATTGTGAGCCGCTCTGAGACTCCTTCCGGTGGTGAAGGGCAGGATATAAATCCAATCTCTTCTTCTTCAACCAACATGGCTGCCTTCTGAAACAATTAAGAGAGCATATTTTGGTTTCCTTTTCAGAGTATATTCCAATTGCAAGTTTTGTGTTTTAAGTAACCGTATTTTGAGAAATAAAGGGGGCAGAACTGACTGAGATGACTAGTCCTCGTTAAGGGGATTGGCATGTCTGGCCTACAGGGCTTTTTTGGTAGAAAAAGGCCCCACTGGAACTCATTTGCATGTTAGGCCACACCCCCTGACACCAAGCCAGCCAGAACTGTGTTCCTGTGCGTTCCTGCTAAAAAAACTAAAAGCTCTGGGCTTATAGCCAGACTGTGTTTGTGTGTCATGTGACTAAATGTAAAAAAATTCCAGCGTGCAGAAAACGAGCAAGTTAAGGCTACAGCTCAGGGCTTTTTTTGAGCAGGAACGCACAGGAACACAGTTCTGGCTGGCTTGGTGTCAGGGTGTGTGGCCTAATATGCAAATAAGTTCCTGCTGGGCTTTCTCTACAAAAAGTCTGGTGTGCAACAATGGTGGCATCAGGGGGTGTGGCCTAATACGCAAATGAATTCCTGCTGGGCTTTTTCGACAAAAAGTCCCACGCAAAACAATTGTGATGTCAGGGGGTGTGGCCTGATATGCAAATGAGCTCCTGGTGGATTTTTTGGGGGAAATGTTGCTGCCAGGGGGTGTGGCCTAATGTGCAAATGAGTTCCTGCTGGGCTTTTGCTACAAAAAAAGCCCTGTGTGGAACAATGGTGATGCCAGGGGGTGTGGCCTAATACGCAAATGAGTTATTGCTGGGCTTTTCCTATCAAAAAAGCCCTGTGTGAAACAATGGTGATGCCAGGGGGTGTGGCCTAATACGCAAATGAGTCCCCGCTGGGCTTTTCCTACCAAAAAAAGCCCTGATAAAACTAAACTAAAAGTCTCTTTCCCCCTTCCAACTTTTAAAAGTTTTCAACAGTAATCCGCTGGGTTGCCAATACAGAGCTGGATAATTCCTGGAGGTTTGGGGCGCGGCGCCTCAGAAGGGTGGGATTTGGGGAGAGAAGAGATCCAGTGCCAGAGAGTCCCCCCCCCCTCCAAAGCAGCCCATTTCTCCAGGAAAACAACGGACCAGTTGGAAAAGTGGGAGTTTTCCAGGTCCTACCTGGAGGGTTGGCAAGGCTAGGCATTCCCTTAAAGGCAGCCCTTCTTTCTCAGCAAACGTTTGCGGCTTTCCCTTCTTCCCACCCTGTGAGCGCGCTCTCCCCTGGGGGGTTACATATCTCCCCTTTGCTAAGCCCCCTTGAGCTGCCAGAAACCTTGCAGAGCTGGGGGCCGTTGTGTGTGGATTCAGGGTCCAGAAATGCAAGCGTCTCCCCCCTGGCTGCGTCGGCCTCGCTCCCTTATCTCCCGCTGGCTTTGCTGGAATGCAGCTCTCGGCCTCCCAAGGAGGGAGTTTCCCTTCTGAGCCCAATCCGTGGCTCCCTCTTTTGCAAGTGGAGCTCTTGGGTCACCAGTTTTGGACTGCCAAATTCCTGGGGATTAAGTCTGGTGCCAGCCGAAAGGGGCGCATGGGGAAGGCTGCCATGGCAAAGCTATCTAACAAAGCTGGAGTTCCGTGAAGGGTTGCCAAGTCCAATTCAAGAAATATCTGAGGACTTTGGGGGTGGAGCCAGGAGACTTTGGGGGTGGAGCCAGGAGACATTAGGGGTGGAGCCATGAGCGACGGTGTGACAAGCATTATTGAACTCCAAAGGGAGTTCGGACCATTACATTGAAAGGGACAGCACACTTTTTAAAAATGCCTTCCCTCCATTGGAAACAATGAGGGTTAGGGGCACCTTCTTTTGGGGCTCACAGAATTGGGCCCCCTGGTTCAATCTTTTTGAAATCTGGGGGGTATTTTGGGGAGAGGCACTGGATGCTATACTGAAAATCTGATGCCTCTACCTCAAAAAACAGCCCTCCCCCCCCCCAGAGCCCCAGATACCTGTGGATCAATACTCCGTTACTTCAGTGAGATCACTCACTGAAAATGTCAAGACAGTGTGCGATTGCAACAAAAAAGGCCAACGCCATGCTGGGAATTATTAGGAAGGGAATTGAAAACAAATCAGTCAGTATCATAATGCCCCTGTATAAATCGATGGTGTGGTCTCATTTGGAATACTGTGTACAATTCTGGTCACCGCACCTCAAAAAGGATATTATAGCATTGGGAAAAGTCCAGAAAAGGGCAACTAGAATGATTAAGGTTTGGAACACTTTCCCTATGAAGACAGGTTAAAACGCTTGGGGCTCTTTAGCTTGGAGAAACGTCGACTGCGGGGTGACATGATAGAAGTTTACAAAATTATGCATGGGGTGGAGAAGGTAGAGAAAGAAGTACCTTTCTCCCTTTCTCACAATGCAAGAACTTGTGGGCATTCCATGAAATTGCTGAGCAGTCAGGTTAAAACGGACAGTAGGAAGTCCTTCTTCACCCAAAGGGTGATGAACATGTGGAATTCACTGCCACAGGAGGTGGTGGCAGCTACAAACACAGCCAGCTTCAAGCGGGGATTGGATAAAAATATGGAGCAGAGGTCCATCAGTGGCTATTAGCCACAGTATGTGTATGTGTGTATATATATTTGTGTGTGTGTGTGTATGTGTGTGTATATATGTATGTATATGTGTGTGCGTGTGTGTATATATATATACACACACACACACAAACACATATTGGCCACTGTGTGACACAGAGTGTTGGACTGGATGAGCCATTGGCCTGATCCAACATGGCTTCTCTTATGTTCTTATGTTCTTATGTATTTCCTATGGGAATAAGTCTCCATAGGGACTAATGGGGTGCCCAGCAGACATTTCCCTCCCCCCCCCTGTTTCTGATGACTCTGAAGTGGGGGGCGGGCCTCCAAACCGGGGATCCCCTGCCCCCACCTGGGGATTGGCAACCCTAACACACACTCTACTTTGACAACGCGAACTCCTTCTGACCCTTCCCAATGAAGCATTTCCTGCTCTTATTTAAAGGCACACACGTACATTTTATAATAATATAATAATATAATAATTTTTTTATTTCTATCCCGCCCTCCCCGCCGGGGCAGGCTCAGGGCGGCTCACAACATAAAACACACACTACATCAATTATACTTATAAAACATGGTTAAAACAATTACAGAATATTAAAATTAACATAACAGTATGGCGTTAAAACAGGTTTCAATAAATTTCAGAAGTAAAAACATTTCAGGAATAAAAGCATTTCTAGCAGCATATCTAGATTTGTCACAGTTTTTCGCTAGTTGAAGGCCATCTTGAAAAGGTGGGTCTTACAGGCCCTACGGAATCCCTCTAAACATCGTAGGGCCCTCACCTCCTCAGGGAGTTGGTTCCACAGTAGTGGAGCAGTAATAGAGAAGGCCCGGTCCCGGGTGGCTTTCAGTCTGGCCTCCCTTGGCCCAGGGATATTCAACTGGTTTTTCCCAGATGACCTCAGTGCCCTCTGGGGCTCATATGGGGAGAGACGGTCCCTTAGGTAGGTAGGTCCTCGGCCATATAGGGCTTTAAAGGTAATAACCAGCACCTTGTAGCGAACCCGGTATGCCACTGGCAACCAGTGCAGTCCGCGCAGCCCCGGCTGTATGTGCTCCCACCTTGGGAGCCCCAGCAACAGCCTAGCCGCCGCGTTCTGCACCAGCTGTAGCCGCCGAATTCGGCACAAGGGCAGCCCCATGTAGAGGGCGTTGCAGTAGTCCAGTCTCGAAGTGACCGTAGCATGGATCACTGTTGCTAGGTCGCGGCGCTCTAGGAAGGGGGCCAACTGCTTCGCCCGACGAAGATGAAAGAACGCGGACTTGGCAGCAGCCGCTATCTGTGCCTCCATTGATAATGAAGGCTCCAGAAGAACCCCCAGGCTCTTGACCTTGTGTGCCGCTTTAAGCTGCACACCGTCAAGGACTGGCAAGGGGATTTCCCTTCCCAGGGCACCGCGACCCAAGCACAGGACCTCTGTCTTCGTTGGATTCAACTTCAGCCCACTCAGTCTGAGCCAGCCTGCCACGGCTTGCAGTGCTAGGTCCAGGCTTTCTGGGACGGAGCCAGGCCGGCCATCCATTTTAGAACGGAACCTATTTGCAGATTTCTAAAGCTGCCGGAGATCTACAGATAGGTGGTGGTTGTGGGGGCAGGACTTCCCCCTGCCGACCAGCTGGCTGGGGGCGGGGGGAAGCCTGTAAAACCAGGGGATCCCCTGCTGGGACCTGGGTGACACCTTTGAACTGGGGCTAGGGTTGCCAATCCCCAGGTAGGGGCAGGGGATCCCCCGGTTTGGAAGCCCTCCCCCCCCCCCCGCTTCAGGGTCATCAGAAAGCGGGGGGAGGGGAGGGAAATGTCTACTGGGAACTCTATTATTCCCTAGGGAGATTTATTCCCATAGAAAATCATGGAGAATTAATCCGCGGGTATCTGGGGCTATGGGGGGGCTGTTTTTTGGGATAGAGGCACCAAAATTTCAGTATAGCATCTAGTGCCTCTCCTCAAAATACCCCCCAAGTTTCAAAAAGATTGGGCCAGGGGGTCCAATGCTATGAGCCCCAAAAGAAGGTGCCCCTATCCTTCATTATTTCCTATGGAAGGAAGGAATTGAAAAGGTGTGCCGTGCCTTTAAACGTGATGGCCAGCACTCCCTTTGGAGTTCAATGATGCTTGTCACAGCCTTGATCATGGCTCCATCCCTAATGTCTCCTGGCTCCACCCCCAAAGTCTCCTGGCTCCACCCCCAAAGTCCCCAGATATTTCTTGAATTGGACTTGGCAACCCTAACTGGGCGGGGTTAGCAATTAGGCCAAGCAGGCACTGGCCTATGTGCTCCCTTGCCTTTAGGGGACCCTGGTTTCCCCCCTGCTCGCAGCCCTCCCAGCCTGCACGCGCAGCCAGCCACGGAGCCGCTCTTTGCCCGACTCGCCTGGCGCGGCTGCTGCTGACATCACTGCCAAGTTGGCCTCTCTCTGCCTCTCCCCCGCAGCTTTGTCAAAGGGGCTTTTTTGGGAAGGGGCCTGCAGGCTGCGGTGGGGGCCACGGGTGGCGGGGCAGTCGGACCCTGAGATAGTTTGCAAGAGGGCCCTTGAGATTTTGATTGCCTAGGGGCCTCCGCAGGGTTTCATCCAGCACTGCCTTTGAAGACCAACAGAGTTTAATGCTGGGCCTAAGCTTTCCTGTGCAAAGTATCTGAAGAAGACCGCGTGCACGTCAAAGCTTACACCCAGGTTAAAACGTTGTCGGTCTGGAAAGTGCCACAGGACTCAAGCTTTGTTGACGAAGAGGAGGAGGAGGAGGAAGAAGAGGAGGAGGAGGAGGAGGAAGAAGAGGAGGAAGAAGAAGAGGAGGAGGAGGAAGAAGAGGAGGGGTTTGGATGTATACCCTGCCCTTCACTACCTGAAAGAGTCTTAGAGCAGCTGACAATCTCCTTTCCTTTCCCCTCCCCGCAACAGACACCCTGTGATGTAGGTGGGGCTGAGAGAGCTCTGACAGAAGCTGCTCTTTGAGCAGAACAGCTCTGAGAGACTTATGGCTGACCCAAGCTCATTCCAGCAGGTGCATGTGGAGGAGTGGGGAATTAAACCTCATTTGAGAGTCCGCACACTTTGCCACGACACCAGACTGGCTCCAGCAGGGCCCTTCTGATGTTCTTGTGAAGGCCTCGGCCTCTATGCCCTGTTGTTGGCCCTCCAGAGGAACTGGCTGGCCACTGTGTGAGACACGAGGCTGGACTAGATGGACCTTCACTGGTCTGATGCAGCAGGGCTCTTCTTATGTTTTTAAGAAGGCCTTGGCCTTTCTGCCCTTTTATTGGCCCTCCAGAGGAACTGGTTGGCCACTGTGTGAGACAGGAGGCTGGACTAGATGGACTCTCACTGGTCTGATGGTGGACTAGATGGACCCTCACTGGCTCTTCTCATGTTCTTATGAAGCTTCAGCCTCTATGCTCTGTTGTTGGCCCTCCAGAGGACCTGGTTGACCACTGTATGAGACAGGAGGCTGGACTAGATGGACCCTCCCTGGTCTGATCCAGCAGGGATCTTCTGATGTTCTTCTCAGGGGAAGGCCTCAGCCTTTCTGCCCTGTTGTTGGCCTTCCAGAGGAACTGGTTGGCCGCTGTGTGAAACGGGAGGCTGGACTAGATGGACCCTCACTGGTCTGATCCAGCAAGGTTCTTCTGACGTCCTTGTGTTCTTAAACCACTTTGCACACACACACCACCCCAAGTGTGGAGGAAGGCAGGACATAAAACCAACAAAGAATTCTTTCCTTTGCAGCCTTCTAGAGACGCGAGTCCAGGAGATGGAGAAGAAGCACTTGCTAGAGCTGGAGGGGAGCCGGCAGGAGAAGGAGCAGCTGCAGCAGCTGGTCGTCCACCAGAGCAGCACCATCGAGGGCCTGGAGAAGACCCTCCTGGCCACCAACAGCAATAGCAGCCTTCTCCAGCAGCAGCAGATGCAGCTCCTGGAGTCCGTCCAGAATCTGGTCCAGCTGGTCTCCCTGGGCAAAGGTGAGTAGAAGGGCAAGAAGACACAAAGTGGGAAGGTTGTTGGTAGCAGGAACTCCTTTGCATATTAGGCCACGCCCCCTGGTGTACCCAGTTCTCCAAGAGCTTACAGTAGGCTCTGTATGAAGAGCCCTGTAAGCTCTTGGAGGATTGGCTACATCAGGGAATGTGGCCTAATATGCAAAGGAGTTCCTACTGCAAACAAAGACCTGTTGGTCGGAGTGAGCAACTCAGCATCCCTGAACACTGGGGGAGGAGGTTAAGTGCGTGCACTCTTATCTGGGAGAACCGGGTTTGATTCCCCCACTCCTCCACTTGCAGCTGCTGGAATGGCCTTGGGTCAGCCAGAGCTCTGGCAGAGGTTGTCCTTGAAAGGGCAGCTTCTGTCAGAGCTCTCTCAGCCCCACCCACCTCACAGGGTGTCTGTTGTGGGGGAGGAAGATATAGGAGATTGTAAGCCGCTCTGAGTCTCTGATTCAGAGAGAAGGGTGGAGTATAAATCTGCAGTCTTCTTCCTCCCCTTGCAGCTGCTGGAATGGCCTTGGGTCAGCCATAGCTATCGCAGGAGTTGTCCTTGAAAGGGCAGCTTCTGTCAGAGCTCTCTCAGCCCCACCCACCTCACGGGGTGTCTGTTGTGGGGGAAGGAGATAAAAGAGATTGTAAGCCGCTCTGAGTCTCTGATTCAGAGAGAAGTGCGGGGTATAAATCTGCAATTCTTCTTCTTCTGCATCACTCTAAGGATTATCTAGATCAGGGGTGTCAAACCTGCAGCCCAGGGGGCTGCAATGCAGACGTCCTGATACATCGCTGATAAGGATAGTACTGATTATGGCGTTCCTGCTATTATGCGTGCTACTTCGAGAAAGCTAGGAATTCATTTGGCACTACTGGACCTGGGAAACTGTGCAATACTCATAAGAATAGTCCCCAGAAGAAGGATTTGAGATCCGAAACGGCTTGCAAAGCGGACCGGTTCTCCGTTGGACCACCTATTTTTAATACTGGACTGAAAGTAATTTATTGGCTTTCAGCCACATAAGGGCAGTAGCAGCACTGAGTAACTTGTGAGGTTTTAACTTGGTGATATGTACTGATAATATTTGTTTTGTATGTTGATACTTATTATTCACAACAAGTTACAATTGCATTTTATGCTTGATTTGTCAGGCTCTCTGAATCTCACAGCAGAGATACTGAGCCGATCCTCTCTGTCTTCTATTGGCTGAGGCTCCTTCCCCTCCTGGTCCCCTGGGGACGGAAGGAAAGTCCCAGAGCTTCCTTTGCCCAGTTCCCTGGATCCCATGGGAGAGAGACGAAGAAAGCACCTTTAAGATCAATGAAGCTAATGCTTTAGAGAAAAGTCTTCTCATTTGTATCAACGCATGTGCGCTTACAGTCTCCGCACTGGATTTTGAGCGAAGAGCCGGGTGCAGAGACTGGAAGTGCACATGCGTTGATACAAGTGTGACTATTTTTTCTTTCCTGTGGCTCTGCAAAAGTCCACGCTGAACATAAGAACATAAGAGAAACCCTGTTGGATCAGGCCAATGGCCCCTCCAGTCCAACACTCTGTGTCACGTAAGAACATAAGAGAAGCCATGTTGGATCAGGCCAATGGCCCCTCCAGTCCAACACTCTGTGTCACATAAGAACATAAGAGAAGCCATGTTGGATCAGGCCAGTGGCCCCTCCAGTCCAACACTCTGTGTCACATAAGAACATAAGAGAAGCCATGCTGGATCAGGCCAATGGCCCATCCAGTCCAAAACTCTGAGTCACATAAGAGAAACCCTGTTGGATTAGGCCAATGGCCCATCCAGTCCAACACTCTGTGTCACGTAAGAACATAAGAGAAGCCATGTTGGATCAGGCCAGTGGCCCCTCCAGTCCAACACTCTGTGTCACATAAGAGAAGCCATGTTGGATCAGGCCAGCGGCCCATCCAGTCCAACACTCTGTGTCACATAAGAGAAGCCAGGTTGGATCAGGCCAATGGCCCCTCCAGTCCAACACTCTGTGTCACATAAGAACATAAGAGAAGCCATGCTGGATCAGGCCAATGGCCCATCCAGTCCAACACTCTGAGTCACATAAGAGAAACCCTGTTGGATCAGGCCAATGGCCCATCCAGTCCAACACTCTGTGTCATGTAAGAACACAAGAGAAGCCATGTTGGATCAGGCCAGTGGCCCCTCCAGTCCAACACTCTGAGTCACATAAGAGAAACCCTGTTGGATCAGGCCAATGGCCCATCCAGTCCAACACTCTTTGTCACGTAAGAACATAAGAGAAGCCATGTTGGATCAGGCCAGTGGCCCCTCCAGTCCAACACTCTGTGTCACATAAGAGAAGCCATGTTGGATCAGGCCAGCGGCCCATCCAGTCCATGCTGGATCAGGCCAATGGCCCATCCAGTCCAACACTCTGAGTCACATAAGAACATAAGAGAAGCCATGTTGGATCAGGCCAGTGGCCCATCCAGTCCAACACTCTGAGTCACATAAGAACATAAGAGAAGCCCTGTTGGATCAGGCCAGTGGCCCATCCAGTCCAACACTCTGTGTCACATAAGAACATAAGAGAAGCCCTGTTGGATCAGGCCAGTGGCCCCTCCAGTCCAACACTCTGTGCCACATAAGAGAAGCCATGTTGGATCAGGCCAGCGGCCCATCCAGTCCAACACTCTGTGTCACATAAGAGAAGCCATGTTGGATCAGGCCAATGGCCCCTCCAGTCCAACACTCTGTGTCACATAAGAACATAAGAGAAGCCATCCTGGATCAGGCCAATGGCCAATCCAGTCCAACACTCTGAGTCACATAAGAGAAACCCTGTTGGATCAGGCCAATGGCCCATCCAGTCCAACACTCTGTGTCATGTAAGAACACAACAGAAGCCATGTTGGATCAGGCCAGTGGCCCCTCCAGTCCAACACTCTGTGTCACATAAGAACATAAGAGAAGCCATGCTGGATCAGGCCAATGGCCCATCCAGTCCAACACTCTGAGTCACATAAGAGAAACCCTGTTGGATCAGGCCAATGGCCCATCCAGTCCAACACTCTGTGTCACGTAAGAACATAAGAGAAGCCATGTTGGATCAGGCCAATGGCCCCTCCAGTCCAACACTCTGTGTCACATAAGAACATAAGAGAAGCCATGCTGGATCAGGCCAGTGGCCCATCCAGTCCAACACTCTGAGTCACATAAGAACATAAGCGAAGCCATGCTGGATCAGGCCAATGGCCCATCCAGTCCAACACTCTGAGTCACATAAGAGAAACCCTGTTGGATCAGGCCAATGGCCCATCCAGTCCAACACTCTGTGTCACGTAAGAACATAAGAGAAGCCATGTTGGATCAGGCCAATGGCCCCTCCAGTCCAACACTCTGTGTCACATAAGAACATAAGAGAAGCCATGCTGGATCAGGCCAGTGGCCCATCCAGTCCAACACTCTGTGTCACGTAAGAACATAAGAGAAGCCATGTTGGATCAGGCCAATGGCCCCTCCAGTCCAACACTCTGTGTCACATAAGAACATAAGAGAAGCCATGCTGGATCAGGCCAGTGGCCCATCCAGTCCAACACTCTGAGTCACATAAGAACATAAGAGAAGCCATGCTGGATCAGGCCAATGGCCCATCCAGTCCAACACTCTGAGTCACATAAGAGAAACCCTGTTGGATCAGGCCAATGGCCCATCCAGTCCAACACTCTGTGTCACGTAAGAACATAAGAGAAGCCATGTTGGATCAGGCCAATGGCCCCTCCAGTCCAACACTCTGTGTCACATAAGAACATAAGAGAAGCCATGCTGGATCAGGCCAGTGGCCCATCCAGTCCAACACTCTGTGTCACGTAAGAACGTAAGAGAAGCCATGTTGGATCAGGCCAATGGCCCCTCCAGTCCAACACTCTGTGTCACATAAGAACATAAGAGAAGCCATGCTGGATCAGGCCAATGGCCCCTCCAGTCCAACACCCTGTGTCACATAAGAACATAAGAGAAGCCCTGTTGGATCAGCCCAGTGGCCCCTCCAGTCCAACACTCTGTGTCACATAAGAACATAAGAGAAGCCCTGTTGGATCAGGCCAGTGGCCCCTCCAGTCCAACACTCTGTGTCACATAAGAGAAGCCATGTTAGATCAGGCCAGTGGCCCCTCCAGTCCAACACTCTGTGTCACATAAGAGAAGCCATGTTAGATCAGGCCAGTGGCCCCTCCAGTCCAACACTGTGTCACATAAGAACATAAGAGAAGCCATGTTGGATCAGGCCAATGGCCCATCCAGTCCAACACTCTGTGTCACATAAGAACATAAGAGCAGCCCTGTTGGATCAGGCCAGCGGCCTCTCCAGTCCAACACTCTGTGTCACATAAGAACATAAGAGCAGCCCTGTTGGATCAGGCCAGTGGCCTCTCCAGTCCAACACTCTGTGTCACATAAGAACATAAGAGCAGCCCTGTTGGATCAGGCCAATGGCCCATCCAGTCCAACACTCTGTGTCACATAAGAACATAAGAGCAGCCCTGTTGGATCAGGCCAGCGGCCCATCCAGTCCAACACTCTGTGTCACACAGTGGCCAAAAAAATTATACACAAACACACACACACACACACTGTGGCTAATAGCCAGTGATGGGCCTCTGCTCCATATTCTTATCCAATTCCCTGTTGAAGCTGGCTGTGCTTGTAGCCGCCACCACCTCCTGTGGCAGTGAATTCCACGTGTTCATCACCCTTTGGGTGAAGAAGGACTTACAAGAGCACAAGAGCGCAGGAGCGGTGTGGGGTTGAAGGCGAGAAGCAGTTCTTTGAGATTTGTGTTTTCCCGACTAGTTCCGTTGAAGAAAGACGACCGGCTGTTCCAAGACTGCGCCGAGATCCAGCAGTCTGGACTCAACCTCAGCGGGGTTTATGCTCTGCACATCAACAATCTGACAGAGCCCCGAAAGGTCAGTGAAACCAAAAGAGCCCTAAACTTAGCATGCTCCCTTCCCACTTCTTCCCCAGCTCCGTGCCCAGTTGTACACCTGCAGATCAAAATACTGTCCTCTCTTTTAATTTAATTTAACTTGCAATTTATACCCCGCCCTATCCTGCAAGCCGGCTCAGGGCGGCTTACAACATTAAAAACGTTACCATAGCAATAAATGATTCGCAACCCTACGCAGTAGCCAGCCAGTTCCTCTGCGGGGCCAACAACAAGGCATAGAGGGTGGAAAAGAAAGGAAAGGTCCCCTGTGCAAGCACCGGTTGTTTTTGACTCTGGGGTGACGTCATATCACGACGTTTTCACGGCAGACTTTTTTACGGGGTGGTTTACCATTGCCTTCTCCAGTCATCTACCCTTTCCCCCCCCAGCAAGCTGGGGACTCATTTGACCGACCTCGGAAGGATGGAAGGCTGAGTCAGCCTTGAGCCAGCTGGAATTGAACTCAGGTCGTGAGCAGAGAGTTCATACCGCAGTACTGCAGCTTTACCACTCTGCGCTACAGGGTTAGGCCTTTATAAAAATATCAGAAAAGCCTTGCTGGATCAGACCAGTGGCCCTTAAAAAAAATGAGGTGTATTGAAATTAAGCGCACATGGAAATTAAAAAAATCTCATAGATATGTTGTTCAGTCGCACAGTCGAGTCCAACTCTTCGCATCCCCATGGACAAAGTCATGCCAGGCCCTCCTGTCTTCCACCATCCTCCGACGTCTGCTCAAATTCATGTTAGTTACATCAGGAACGCTGTCCAGCCATCTCCTCTTTTGCCGTCCCTTTCTTCTTTTGCCTTCTGTCTTTCCCAGCATCAGGGTCTTCTCCAGGGAGTGCTCCCTTCTCATTTGGTGGCCAAAGTATTGGAGCGTCAGCTTCAGCATCTGACCTTCCAGGAAACAGTCTGGGTTGATTCCCCTTAGTACTGATGCATTGGATCTTCTTGCAGTCCAAGGGACTCTCAAGAGTCTTCTCCAGCACCACATCTCAAAAGCATCTCTTCTGCTGAGCTCAGCTTTCTTTATGGTCCAACTCTCACAGCCGTGCATTGCTACTGGGAATACCATAGATCTGACTATACGGATTTTTGTTGGCAGGGTGATGTCTTTCCCAGCATCAGGGTCTTCTCCAGCAGGTGCTCCCTTCTCATTGGGTGGCCAAAGTATTGGAGCTTCAGCTTCAGCATCTGACCTTCCATAATTCATAATTCCATAATTCAGACAATTGGCGCAGCCTGAGACCACAATTCAAACAATTGGCACAGCTTCAGATAATTGAAACAGTGTTAGCCCATACCATACCAAACCTTTAATGGCATAATAGAATCAGATAAAAATACACAGAATATAAAAATTTAAACATTGGAGATAAAATCAAGATGAAACCGAGCTTGCAGATGCATTCAAACATGGTCAGAATTAAATTGAAGGATGTCAGCCAGAAATTTTGCCACAGCCTCACTAACCACCCCCTCAGTATCACTCAATAAATAATAACAGGGTGGCAGAATAGACAAATCTGGGGGAAAAGAAAGCTTGCCAAATAAATCTTTACGGAGGTTATGGTATAAAGAACAATCAAGCAATATATGCTGGATTGTGTCAGGGGTATTTGCTCCACAGGAGCAAAGTCTGTCGGCTAAAGAGACTCGCTGATATCTCCCTTGTAAAACTTTGGAGGGAAACGCGTTTAGTCTAGCCAACATAAATGCCCTGCGATGACTTGGAGTGTTAGCCAAATTGCCCTCAAGAGAGGTTTGGGGAATTAGTTTGGTGGGCAACTCGGCTCTAGAGAGATCAGGGTCTATGTATACAGAAGATGTCTCCTTTGGAGATGAGGAGATGTTGTCTAATAATCAGGGGTATCTATTATAAAATAAAGACAAGCATACAAGGATATAAATCATTCACCATACATACAGACCGAAGAAAACATGGAATATACAGAGGTAGCACAAAGGATGGACAAACAGGGCAATACAATTACCTATCGTAGTCTTCGAGGAAGGCTCCAATGGTGACGAAAAAGGGAGATGGGGTATTGGGGGCATATCTAAACAGCAGCGTAGGGGTACTGTCAGATGGACACCTGGGGGATGTTGGGTCAGAGGTTATAGGGACTACCTTGAGCCCTTAGGGGGAGGGAGGTCCAAGGACCTGTGACACAGGGTCAGATGGGTCATAAGAACATAAGAGAAGCCATGTTGGATCAGGCCAGTGGCCCCTCCAGTCCAACACTCTGTGTCCCATAAGAACATCAGAGAAGCCCTGTTGGATCAGGCCAGTGGCCCCTCCAGTCCAACACTCTGTGTCACATAAGAACATAAGAGAAGCCCTGTTGGATCAGGCCAGTGGCCCATCCAGTCCAACACTCTGTGTCACATAAGAACATAAGAGAAGCCCTGTTGGATCAGGCCAGTGGCCCCTCCAGTCCAACACTCTGTGTCACAGAAGAACATAAGAGAAGCCCTGTTGGATCAGGCCAGTGGCCCATCCAGTCCAACACTCTGTGTCACGTAAGAACATAAGAGAAGCCCTGTTGGATCAGGCCAGTGGCCCATCCAGTCCAATGCTCTGTGTCACATAAGAACATAAGAGAAGCCCTGTTGGATCAGGCCAGTGGCCCATCCAGTCCAATGCTCTGTGTCACATAAGAACATAAGAGAAGCCCTGTTGGATCAGGCCAATGGCCCCTCCAGTCCAACACTCTGAGTCACATAAGAACATAAGAGAAGCCATGTTGAATCAGGCCAGTGGCCCTTCCAGTCCAACACTCTGTGTCCCATAAGAACATCAGAGAAGCCCTGTTGGATCAGGCCAGTGGCCCCTCCAGTCCAACACTCTGTGTCACATAAGAACATCAGAGAAGCCCTGTTGGATCAGGCCAGTGGCCCCTCCAGTTTAACACTCTGTGTCCCATAAGAACATCAGAGAAGCCCTGTTGGATCAGGCCAGTGGCCTCTCCAGTCCAACACTCTGTGTCACAGAAGAACATAAGAGAAGTCCTGTTGGATCAGGCCAGTGGCCCATCCAGTATTATAAAGCTACTATTTTATCCCAGATGACCAAAATATTGTACCAACATCCCCCGCCGCCGTGGACGCCCATAGAGGAAGCTCACTTTACCCCACTGAAATACTACGAACTATTATGGCTCAAGAAAAATGAACGCCCACCGTGGCAATTCATGAACCCATTCCTCAGGGCGCTCTTGTCAGTGTGGGATTCGGAGCGTCATTTTCTGGCTCCAGGACTCTCTACTATCTCATCTTTTATAGGACAAAAATATTTTCTTCCTGCCCAACTACCCTTTTCTTTCAAGGTCTGGAGAGACTCCTCAAAAGTTTTTTTCTTTAATCTTCTTTCATCTTCTAAACAACTTCTACCTAAAAATGATCTAGACCAAGTTTTGACTAAGCCAGCACCTTTCAAATCAGCCAATACTTTCAAATCAGCCAATACTTTCAAATCAGGCACTTTCTTCAGGACCCTAAAGTGATCTCTTCATTTTCTCGCCCTTCATCTGACTACGAACATCTGGTTCTTCATTTTCACGAAGAGAGAACGCCTAAAAGTCTCATTTCACGGCTGTATCGAATCCTATTGTCTAAACTCGAAGCAACCTTACCCTCTTACACCACCCAATGGCATAAAGACTGTGGCATCATCCTTTCTCCCGACCAATGGGACTCTATATGGGCTAGTGATGCCCTACAATCTACCATTATAAATATATCTCAACAAAACTTTAAATTGATAGCACGTTGGTACCTTACTCCTAACCAGTTCTCCCATATGACCCAGTTAGGCTCTTCAGACTGCTGGAGAAACTGTGGGCTCAAAGCCTCTTATTTTCACTGCTGGTGGGACTGCCCCAAAATCAGACCATTCTGGACCTCAATTTGTGCCCATCTCTCCTCCCTAACTGGGGTCCTGATCCCAGATGAACCAACAAGGATACTTCTCAATCATTGGTCCGATACCCGTCTCTCATCTTCTAAAAAATCCTTGATAGTTAAACTCCTGACAGCTGCTAAAACCACGATTGCGCAGTCCTGGAAAAACTCATTGAATTTGACACTTGACAACTGGCTACTTAAAGTCTGGGAACACATTGTAATGGATAAAATTCAGGCAGCCATAGACCACAAAGACCCATACCAAGCCTACGCTAAATATCTGGCAACTTGGCTTCCCATTCTAGAAAAGCTTGACACCGATCCATTTTATGCTAACTCTTATTCTAAAAATAAAATGTATAAGGATTTCCTTTTGCTATAAAATTCTCTTAACAAGTTAATTTCAAGTTATTTAAAGAGTATTATATCTTCCTTTTCCTTTTCCCTTTCCCTTTCCCTGATCTTATTTTATTTTTAAATACTGTGTTATTATAACTATAATTATTATTACCTTCAGTTTGTATTTTGTTTTTAAATGTTGTTTTTGCTCTGTATTCTGTCTATTAAGTTTACAATGTTATTTCCGTTAATCTTGACGGTAAACTTCTTGCGCTATGGATTGTAAGCTACTTTTATGCCTTAATAAAATGTTTAAAGTTAAAAAAAAAAAAAAGATATTGGATTTATATCCCACCCTCCACTACGAAGAGTCTCAGAGCAGCTCACAATCTCCTTTATCTTCCTCCCCCACAACAGACACCCTGTGACATAGATGAAGATATTGGATTTATATCCCGCCCTCCACTCCAAAGAGTCTCAGAGAGGCTCACAATCTCCTTTCCCTTCCTCCCCCACAACAGACACCCTGTGAGGTAGATGAAGATATTGGATTTATATCCCGCCCTCCACTCCGAAGAGTCTCAGAGCGGCTCACAAACTCTTTTACCTTCCTCCCTTACAACAGACACCCTGTGAGGTAGATGGATATTGGATTTATTTCCCGCCCTCCACTCCGAAGAGTCTCAGAGCGGCTCACAATCTCCTTTACCTTCCTCCCTTACAACAGACACCCTGTGAGGTAGATGGATATTGGATTTATATCCCGCCCTCCACTCCGAAGAGTCTCAGAGTGGCTCACAATCTCTTTTCCCTTCCTCCCCCACAACAGACACCCTGTGAGGTAAATGAAGATATTGGATTTATATCCCACCCTCCACTACGAAGAGTCTCAGAGCAGCTCACAATCTCCTTTATCTTCCTCCCCCACAACAGACACCCTGTGAGGTAGATGAAGATATTGGATTTATATCCTGCCCTCCACTCCGAAGAGTCTCAGAGCGGCTCACAATCTCCTTTACCTTCCTCCCTTACAACAGACACCCTGTGAGGTAGATGGATATTGGATTTATATCCCGCCCTCCACTCCGAAGAGTCTCAGAGCGGCTCACAATCTCCTTTACCTTCCTCCCTTACAACAGACACCCTGTGAGGTAGATGGATATTGGATTTATATCCCGCCCTCCACTCCGAAGAGTCTCAGAGTAGCTCACAATCTCCTTTACCTTCCTCCCCCACAACAGACACCCTGTGAGGTAGATGAAGATATTGGATTTATATCCCGCCCTCCACTCTGAAGAGTCTCAGAGCGGCCCACAATCTCCTTTACCTTCCTCCCCCACAACAGACACCCTGTGAGGTGGGTGGGGCTGAGAGAGCTCTCACAGCAGCCGCCCTTTCAAGAACAGAGAGCGTCCTACAATCTCTTTTCCCTTCTTCCCCCACAACAGACACCCTGTGAGGTGGGTGGGGCTGGAGAGGGCTCTCACAGCAGCTGCCCTTTCAAGGACAACCTCTGCCAGAGCTATGGCTGACCCAAGGCCTTGCCAGCAGGTGCAAGTGGAGGAGTGGTGAATCAAAGCCGGTTCTCCCAGAGAAGAGTCCGCACACTTCACCACTACACCAAACTGGCTCTCCCTGTTAATCACTCTGCACTGATTCAGGTGAGCTTCCATTTCTGCTTCCTTCCTTTTGTCAGGCCTATTGCGATATGGAGACGGACGGCGGAGGGTGGACCGTTATCCAGCGACGCATGAATGGCAGCGTCAGTTTCCAGCAGAACTGGAAGGAGTACAAGCAGGTGTGAGTCCAAGAGATCAGGGGGAGGAGACATAAGAACATAAGAACATAAGAGAAGCCATGTTGGATCAGGCCAACGGCCCATCAAGTCCAACCCTCTGTGTCACACAGTGGCAAAAAATGTTATATACACACATACACTGTGGCTAATAGCCACTGATGGACCTCTGCTCCATATTTTTATCTAAACCCCTCTTGAAGGTGGCTATGCTTGTGGCCGCCACCACCTCCTGTGGCAGTGAATTCCACATGTTAATCACCCTTTGGGTGAAGAAGGACTTCCTTTTATCCGTTTTAACCTGTCTGCTCAGCAAGACATGAGGGGGGGCGATAGCCGTCCTTTCTAGGAATCACCAAATACTCTATGGTTTTATGTTAGCGTTTCTGCCAGTTCCTAGAAAGGCATGATGTAACTTCTAAGTTAACCTGGAAGTGGGGCAGCCAGCCATTTTTTTTTTAGATTTTGCTTCTTGAATTAGAATTGTCACAATAAAACCTTACTCCCATCATACTTTTTAAATGCCTTTTTTCTACGTGGCCACAGTGGCACAGGGAGGATTTCCATCTGTCTGCTTTCTGTGTTTTGGTTATCTCCCCATTTTTTTTGTGGGGAAAGATTAGAAAGTTTGTCAAAGCGTCAGCAAAATTCTCACGGGGGCTTGAACAGCGGAGCTCAGAATCAAGGAGTTTTTTTGTGGGGTGGGGAACAAAAGAGCACAGTAAAATTTAGAGCAGGGGTGTCAAACATACAGTTCAGGGGCCGAATCAGGCCCCCGGAGGGCTCCTATCAGGCTCCCGAGCAACTGGCCTTCATCCGCTTCCTTCTCCCTCTCTCTCGCTTCCTTCTGTATTACACCTTGCTTTGCAAGGCTTCCTGAAGTGCACAGGAGCTACAGAGCAAAACCACTATTTTCTCCATTGGCTGAGGCTCCTCCTTCGGGGAGAAAGGGGGGAGGACTAGCTTGCTTTGCCTGGCTCTCTCAATTGCACAGCGCAGCTACTGAGCCAAGCCTCTCTTCCTTCTATTGGCTGACGCTCCACCCCCAGTCCCCTGCAGAAGAAAGGAAAGAGCCAGAGCTTCCTTTGCCCAGCTCCCTGGATCACACAGGAGAGATGCAAAGGAAGCACCTTTAAGACCAACGAGTGCTAACATTTTAAGCATGTTTTAAGTTTTTAAAATATATATATATATATATATATATTTGTGTTTGTTTGTGTTCTTTATAAAATTTGTATCTCTTCTACCTAATCTTTAAATAGGTACACACATGGCCCAACCCAACATGGCCCGGCCCAACTAGGTCTCACTTATTTATTTATTTGAGATTTATATCCCGCCCTTCCCACGAATGGCTCAGGGCGTCAGATCCGGCTAGCGTTGCCAATCCCCAGGCGGGGGCAGGGGATCCCCCGGTTTGGAGACCCTCCCCCCACTTCAGGGTCGTCAGAAAGCGGGGGGAGGGGAGGGAAATGTCTGCTGGGAACTCTGTTATTCCCTATGGAGGTTTATTCCCATAGAAAATCATGGAGAATTGATCCACGGGTATCTGGGGCTCTGGGGGGGCTGTTTTTTGGGATAGAGGCACCAAATTTTCAGTATAGCATCTGGTGCCTCTCCCCAAAATACCCCCCAAGTTTCAAAAAGATTGGACCAGGGGGTCCAATTCTATGAGCCCCAAAAGAAGGTGCCCCTATCCTTCATTATTTCCTATGGAAGGAAGGCATTGAAAAGGTGTGCCGTCCCTTTCAGTGTGATGGCCAGAACTCCCTTTGGAATTCAATTATGCTTGTCACAGCCTTGATCTTGGCTCCACCCCTAATGTCTCCTGGCTCCACCCCCAGTATCTCCTGGCTCCACCCCCAAAGTCTCCTGGCCCCACCCCCAAAGTCCCCAGATATTTCTTGAATTCAACTTGACAAGCCTAGATCCGGCCCTCATAATGAATGAGTTCGACACCCCTGCTTTAGAGGTCTCAGAACTCCGCTTCTGTGAGCTCCTGCCCAAAATGAGGTGTGCCCAGTAGTAAGTTCTATGAATCCAGTGGAATTGACTTCCTAGCAGTTGGGTGCAGGCGGGGATCCTTTTGTAGAAAAATAGGTGACGGAGCTCATTAGCATAACTCATTAGCATGTGTCACCACCCCCTAGCCAAAAGCAACCGGATGCAAGAAAAGAGAGCCCCGGATGAGCGAGGCCTGCTTAGGATGGCTAGAGATACAGCCAGCCCAAGCAGGCCTCGCTCATCTGGGATTCTCCTGGGCCGCCCCACCCCTCTCTGGTCAAAAGGCCAGCAAGCCACTCACTGCCCAAAATCACATCAGAAGTGGGTAGGGTTGCCAAGTCCAATGCAAGAAATATCTGGGGACTTTGGGGATGGAGCCAGGAGACATTGGGAGTGGAGCCAGGAGCAAGGGTGTGACAAGCATCATTGAACTCCAAAGGGAGTTCTGGCCATCATATTTAAAGGGACAGCACACCTTTTTAAATGCCTTCCTTCCGTAGAAAAGAATGAAGGATAGGGGCACTTTCTTTTGGGGCTTGTAGAGGTGGACCCCCTGGTCCAGTCTTTTTTAAACTTGGGAAGTATTTTGGGGAGAGGCACTGGATTCTATACTGAAAATTTGGTGCCTCTACCACAAAAAACAACCCCCCCCCCCAGAGCCCCAGATAACTGCGGAACAATTCTCCATTCTTTCCTATGGGAATAATACTCCATAGGGAATAATAGCGTGCTCAGCAGACATTTTCCTCCCCTCCCCTTTCTTTCTGATGACCCTGAAGGGGGAGGGAAGGACCTCCAAACCGGCCAGCTGGCTGGGGGAACCAAATATGCGAATTGTCCCATAGGCATATTAAATGCTGTCTTCCATTCGTCTCCCGGAAGTAAGCATCCCGTAAGTCTAATTTGGTGAAAATCTTCCCCTCTGACACCGTACTGAGTAAGTCCTTTATCAGAGGTATGGGGTACGCATTAGAGGTGGAAATCCCATTAATCCCCCTAAAATCCGTGCAAAGCCAAAGCCCCCCCTTCCTTCTTTTTCCGAAAAAGCACTGGGGCGGCGTGGGGTGCTGTGGCGGGTTTTACAAGGCCAACGCCATGCTGGGAATTATTAGGAAGGGAATGGAAAACAAATCAGCCAGTATCATAATGCCCCTGTATAAATCGATGGTGCGGTCTCATTTGGAGTACTGTGTGCAGTTCTGGTCGCCGCACCTCAAAAAGGATATTATAGCATTGGAGAAAGTCCAGAAAAGGGCAACTAGAATGATTAAAGGGCTGGAACACTTTCCCTATGAAGAAAGATTGAAACGCTTGGGGCTCTTTAGCTTGGAGAAACGTTGACTGTGGGGTGACATGATAGAGGTTTACAAGATAATGCATGGGATGGAGAAAGTAGAGAAAGAGGTACTTTTCTCCCTTTCTCACAATACAAGAACTCGTGGGCATTCGATGAAATTGCTGAGCAGACAGGTTAAAGCGGATAAAAGGAAGTACTTCTTCACCCAAAGGGTGATTAACATGTGGAATTCACTGCCACAGGAGGTGGTGGTGGCCACAAGCATAGCCACCTTGAAGAGGGGGTTAGATAAAAATATGGAGCAGAGGTCCATCAGTGGCTATTAGCCACAATGTGTGTATGTATATATATATAAAAAAATTTTTGGGCCACTGTGTGACACAGAGTGTTGGACTGGATGGGCCATTGGCCTGATCCAACAGGGCTTCTCTTATGTTCTTCTGTGACAGAGTGTTGGACTGGATGGGCCATTGGCCTGATCTAACATGGCTTCGCTTACGTTCTTACAAAACCTCTCTTTAAATTTTTGTCCAAGAACTTTCGTAACTCGCCCTTTTCGGCCCACCCCATCGAGTACAGTTTCGCTTTCGGGAGTTCCTGTCCCGGGATCGATTCAATGGCACAGTCAGTATTTCTGTGGTGAGGGGGGGAAGTTCGTTAGCTTCCTCTTCGCTGAACACTCGTTTTAAGTCCCTGTGCTCCTTAGGGATCGACTGTACTTCCTCAATGGTTAAGCATAGCTTCTCATTCCTAGGGGTTGGTTCTGGCCCTGTAAAACTAGAGAATCCCCTGCTGGGAGTTGGGGATCGGGAAGCTTAGAAGTGGTGAAAGGGTGGCGCGGGCTTCTCCAGGGGTTAATGAGGGCTGCTGGGGGCATGGCGAAGCCCCTGGTGGCTGGCTGGCTGCCCGCTCTCCTAATCCAGGGATTGTCATGCAGCTTCACCTCCTACTCAATGGACAAGGGAGGTGGGGAGGAAGAGGGGGAACCCTCAGAAAGGTTCAGGAGCTGTGCTCTTGTGAGCTCCTGCTGAATCTGAGGCCTGGGTGTAGGACTGCAGCCTTTGTCCCTCTTCAAGAAGGGGTTAGATAAAAATATGGAGCAGAGGTCCATCAGTGGCTATTAGCCACAGTGTGTGTGTGTGTGTGTATATATATATATATATATATATATATATATATATATTTGGCCGCTGTGTGACACAGAATGTTGGACTGGATGAGCCATTGGCCTGATCTAACATGGCTTCTCTTATGTTCTTATGTTCTTATGTTCTGAACCGCAAGGCAAAGCGAGCGATCTCCTCACTGCTGGCTTCCCCCCCCTTTCGCAGGGCTTTGGGGACCCCCCTGGAGAATACTGGCTGGGCAATGAAGCCGTCCACCTCCTAACCAACCAGGGAGCCTACTCTTTGCGCGTGGAGCTGCTGGATTGGGAAGGGAATCGCGCCTACGCCCAGTACGAGAAGTTCCAGCTGGGGAGCGAGCGTCAGAAATACAGGTAAGATGGCTTCTTTGCCCCTAAAAAACCCGACAAAGCAGGACTCCCCGATTTGATGCCCCCGGGGGCCACGGAAAGGCAAAATGGCCGTCACCCGGAGGAGATCTTCCACGAAGAAAGGATAGCCGTGTCAGTCTGCAGTAGAACAGCTAGATTTGAGCAGGGCATCTTTTGTAGCAGGGACTCCTTTGCATATTAGGCCACACGCCCCTGCTGTAGCCAATCCTCCTGGAGCTTACAGTAGGCCCTGTAAGAAGAGCCCTGTAAGCTCCTTTGCATATTAGGCCACACCTCCCTGCTGTAGCCAATCCTCCTGGAGCTTACAGGAGGCCCTGTACGAAGAGCCCTGTAAGCTCCTTTGCATATTAGGCCACACACCCCTGCTGTAGCCAATCCTCCTGGAGCTTACAGTAGGCCCTGTAAGAAGAGCCCTGTAAGCTCCTTTGCATATTAGGCCACACCTCCCTGCTGTAGCCAATCCTCCTGGAGCTTACAGGAGGCCCTGTACGAAGAGCCCTGTAAGCTCCT
Organism: Heteronotia binoei; assembly: GCF_032191835.1. Taxonomy (NCBI): domain Eukaryota; kingdom Metazoa; phylum Chordata; class Lepidosauria; order Squamata; family Gekkonidae; genus Heteronotia; species Heteronotia binoei. The sequence goes on from NC_083224.1 coordinate 10,519,305, forward strand.
TTGCATATTAGGCCACACCTCCCTGCTGTAGCCAATCCTCCTGGAGCTTACAGTAGGCCCTGTAAGAAGAGGCCTGTAAGCTCCTTTGCATATTAGGCCACACACCCCTGCTGTAGCCAATCCTCCTGGAGCTTACAGGAGGCCCTGTACGAAGAGCCCTGTAAGCTCCTTTGCATATTAGGCCACACACCCCTGCTGTAGCCAATCCTCCTGGAGCTTCCAGTAGGCCCTGTACGAAGAGCCCTGTAAGCTCCTTTGCATATTAGGCCACACCTCCCTGCTGTAGCCAATCCTCCTGGAGCTTACAGGAGGCCCTGTACGAAGAGCCCTGTAAGCTCCTTTGCATATTAGGAAGAGGCTGAACTAGATGGACCCTCACTGGTCTGACCCAGCAGGGCTCTTCTGATGTTCTTGTGAAGGCCTCAGCCTCTCTGCCCTGTTGTTGGTCCTCCAGAGGAACTGACTGGCCCCTGTGTGAGACAGGAGGCTGGACTAGATGGATCCTCCCTGGTCTGATCCAGCAGGGCTCTTCTGATGTTCTTATGAAGGCCTCAGCCTCTCTGCCCTGTTGTTGGCCCTCCAGAGGAACTGGTTGGCCCCTGTGTGAGACAGGAGGCTGGACTGGATGGACCCTCCCTGGTCTGATCCAGCAGGGCTCTTCTGATATTCTTATGTTCTTAACTTGAATCCATTAACAAATTCAGAAAAATGAACCCTCCCCCCCAATTGAATAGGGATGCTATCTTCAGATGCTAATTTTCTGCCTGTCAGCATTTCTCCTCTGCTCTAATGAAACTGAATATATCTTGGATTGTGCCTCTGAGAGAGAAGAAGGACTCTGGAATCTCCATTCTGAGTCATAACTGACAAATATCTCTGATTCTTATCTCAAAAGCTCAACCTCTCCACCTCCCCCCTCCCCCAAAAAATCTTGTTGATCTTTAAGGTGTTCTTGGCCTCAAAATCTAGCTCTTCAGGAGAAATGTAACATTCTCGAGCCAGTTTGGTGTGGTGGTTAAGTGCGTGGACTCTTATCTGGGAGTACCGGGTTTGATCCCCCACTTCTCCACTTGCACCTGCTGGGATGGCCTCGGGTTAGCCATAACTCTGGCAGAGTTGTCCTTGAAAGGGCGGCTTCTGTCAGAGCTCTCTCAGCCCCACCTACCTCATAGGGTGTCAGTTGTGGGGGGAGAAGATATAGGAGATTGTAACCTGCTCTGAGACTCTGATTCAGAGAGAAGGGTGGGGTATAAAACTGCAGTCTTCTTCTTCTTTCCTGCGAGCTTTTCCTGTCCTGAGAAATCCCAAACCGGACACAAAATCTGATGGGTGACGGGTCTCATTCAGTGGAAATGGAGCAAAGCTGCCTTGGATGTGCTTCGGGCGCCAAAGCACTGCCAACTTTAAACCGATCCAAGGGGGATCTTAAATCAAGGCAGTCAAAATTTGATAACAAGAGAGAGCTTTGCTTTGGAAAACAGCCACGTAACAAATCATCGGCTCTGCCTCAATCGGCACCAGCATGTTCCTTGGAAGACTGCCCGTCCGAAGGCTGAGAGAGAGAGAGAGAGCTGGAATTTGCTGATCCTCGTGAACTAATGCAGAGGTGGCCAAACTGAGGCTCAGGAGCCACATTTGGCTCTTTCACTCATATTGAGTAGCCCCGTTGGGTGACTTGGAGAAGGCCTTTCTCTCTTTAAATCACTTCTTCAAGCCAAGCTAGCTGGTGGCTTGGAGAATGCATTTAAAGTTGCTTTATTTCCACTTCTCTCTCCCTCCTCCCTTCCCCATCAATTTCCTTCCTTCCTTCCTTCCTTCCTTCCTTCCTTCCTTCCTTCCTTCCTTCCTTCCTTCCTTCCTTCCTTCCTTCCTTCCTTCCTTCCTTCCTTCCTTCCTTCCTTCCTTCCTTCCTTCCTCCCTCCCTCCCTCCCTCCCTCCCTCCCTTCCTTCCTTCCTTCCTTCCCTCCCTCCCTCCCTCCCTCTCTTCCTTCCTTCCTCCCTCCCCCCTCCCTCCCTCCCTTCCTTCCTCCCTCCCTCCCTCTCTCCCTTCCTTCCCTCCCTCGCTCCCTCCCTCCCTCTCTTCCTTCCTTCCTCCCTCCCTCCCTTCCTTCCTTCCTTGGGAGGTGGGGGCTCTCCTTCCTTGGTTGTTTCTAAACAGAGGCTGGATCTGACAGCGATGAAGATCCTGTGAATTGAGGGGAAGGTATTTGTGAGTTTCCTGCATTGTGCAGGGGGTTGGACTAGATGACCCTGGAGGTCCCCTCCAACTCTAGGATTCTATGATTCCTTCCTTCCCTGCAGCTCTCTAACATCTGGCATTTATTCTGTGTTTATGTGGCTCTTACGTTAAGCAAGTTTGGCCACCCCTGTGCTCATTCCCCATTGCTCCACGTGCAGCCAGATGGGTGACCTTGGCCCAGTCACAGTTCTCAAAAGAGCTGTTCTTTCAAGAGCAGTTCTCTCAGGGGTCTTTCAGCCCCATCCGCCTCACAGGATGTCTGTTATGGAGAGGGGAAGGGAAAGGAAAAGTCCCTCTGAGACTCCAGGTGAAGAGGGTGGTATAAATCCAATCTCCTCCTCCTCTTCTTTATCTTCTTCCTGGTTGTAAGCCAATAGAGAAAGGGAGTCTGAGGTTCTAAAGCTACTTTGAGTCCCGGGAGAAAAGAGGGATATAGATAAATCAATGGAAATGCGCAATGGTGGAGAATCCTCCACTCCCAGAATCTTCGCCGATCTTTTCGTGGTACTTGCTTTTGTTTCTGATGAGGCAGGTACAGAATTCTGAAACTGCTTCCCCTTTCTCCCACTCCATCCTCTCAGTTCTGCTTTAACACATAAGAGATCAGGCCATTGGCCTATCCAGTCCAACACTCTGTGTCACACAGTGGCCAAAAAAACCCAGGTGCCGTCAGGAGGGCCATCAATGGGGCCAGGACACTAGAAGCCCTCCCACTGTTGCCCCCCCAAGCACCCAAGAATACTGAGCATCACTGCCCCAGACAGAGAGTTCCAGCAATATGCTGTGGCTAATAGCCCCTGATGGACCTCTGCTCCATATAAGAACAAAAGAGAAGCCCTGTTGGATCAGGCCAATGGCCCATCCAGTCCAACACTCTGAGTCACATAAGAACATAAGAGAAGCCCTGTTGGATCAGGCCAGTGGCCCATCCAGTCCAACACTCTGTGTCACGTAAGAACATAAGAGAAGCCATGTTGGATCAGGCCAATGGCCCATCCAGTCCAACACTGTGTCACATAAGAGAAGCCCTGTTGGATCAGGCCAATGGCCCATCCAGTCCAACGCTCTGAGTCACATAAGAACATAAGAGAAGCCCTGTTGGATCAGGCCAGTGGCCCATCCAGTCCAACACTCTGTGTCACGTAAGAACATAAGAGAAGCCATGTTGGATCAGGCCAATGGCCCATCCAGTCCAACACTGTGTCACATAAGAGAAGCCCTGTTGGATCAGGCCAATGGCCCATCCAGTCCAACGCTCTGAGTCACATAAGAACATAAGAGAAGCCCTGTTGGATCAGGCCAGTGGCTCCTCCAGTCCAACACTCTGTGTCACATAAGAACATAAGAGAAGCCCTGTTGGATCAGGCCAGTGGCCCCTCCAGTCCAACACTCTGTGTCACATAAGAGAAGTCATGTTGGATCAGGCCAATGGAGAGTTCCAACAATACACTGTGGCTAAGAGCCACTGATGGATCTGGGCAGTTCACCGGGGCGAGTGTGGGGAGGGGCTGGGGCTGAGGGGAAGAACACCTGCCTTGCAAGCAGAAGGTCCTGGGTTCAATTCCTGACATCTCCAGGGGAATTACCTTTTCTCTGCCTGGTGGGAGCCAGGTGAGACCCATTGACCTTCAAGTGGCCAGCTCTGCTGTAAATCACAAAACCCATGGTTCAGTGTAGCTGACTTGGAAAGACAGAACTATCCAGGGTCTCAGTATCTCAGTACTGGGAAAGACCCTTTCTCTGCTTGGTAGGAGCCAGGTGAGGCCCATGGGCTCTCAGTGAACCAGCTCTGCTGTAGATCACAAAGGCGGTGAGCTGCCCCTCACTGGATGTCTTGAAGCTGCAGCTGGATGAACACTTGTCAGGGATGCTCTAGCCCAGGGGTGGTGAAACTGTGGCTCGGGAGCCACATGTGGCTCTTTCACGCATATTGTGTGTCTCTTGAAGCCCCCGCCTCCCCATTGGTCAGCTTGGAGAAGGTATTTGTCTCTTTAAATCACTTCTCCAAGTCAAGCCAGCCAGTAGCTTAGAGAAGCCATTTAAAGTTGCTCTCTTTCCTCTTCATCCCTCCCCTATCTATTTTTTCTTCCTTCCTTTTTTCCTTTCTTCCTTCCTTCCACAGGAGGTGGTGGGCTCTCCTTCCTTGGAGGTTTTTAAAGAGAGGCTGGATGGCCATCTGGCAGCAATGAGGATCCTGTGAATTTAGGGGGAGGTGTTTGTGAGTTTCCTCAGTGGAACAGGCTTCCTCAGGAGGTGGTGGGCTCTCCTTCCTTGGAGGTTTTTAAACAGAGGCTGGATGGCCATCTGCCAGCAATGAAGATCCTGTGAATTTAGGGGGAGGTGTTTGTGAGTTTCCTGCATTGTGCAGGGGGTTGGACTAGATGACCCTGGAGGTCCCTTCTAACTCTAGGATTCTATGATTCCTCCCTCCCTTCCTTCCTCCCTCCCTCCCTCCCTCCCTCCCTCCCTCCCTTCCTTCCTTCCTTCCTGGCTTCCACAGGAGGTGGTGGGCTCTCCTTCCTTGGAGGTTTTTAAACAGAGGCTAGATGGCCATCTGACAGCAATGAGGATCCTGTGAATTTAGGAGGAGGTGTTTGTGAGTTTCCTGCATTGTACAGGGGGTTGGACTAGATGACCCTGGAGGTCCCTTCCAACTCTAGGATTTTATGATTCCTCCCTCTCTCCCTTCCTTCCTTCCTTCCTTCCTTCCTTCCTTCCTTCCTGCCTTCCTTCCTACCTTCCTTTCTGCCTTCCTTCCTGCCTTCCTTCCTTCCTTCCAGGCTTCCTTGGGAGGCAGTGGGCTCTCCTTCCTTGGAGGTTTTGAAACAGAGGCTAGATGGCCATCTGACAGCGATGAAGATCCTGTGAATTTGGGTTAGGTATTTGTGAGTTTCCTGCATTGTGCAGGGGGTTGGACTAGGTGACCCTGGAGGTCCCTTCCAACTCTAGGATTCTAGGATTCCTTCCTCCCTCCCTCCCTCGCTCCCTCCCTTGCTCCCTCCCTCCCTCCCTTCCAGGCTTCCTTGGGAGGCAGTGGGCTCTCCTTCCTTGGAGGTTTTTAAACAGAGGCTAGATGGCCATCTGACAGCGATGAAGATCCTGTGAATTTGGGTTAGATATTTGTAGGTTTCCTGCATTGTGCGGGGGGTTGGACTAGGTGACCCTGGAGGTTCCTTCCAACTCTAGGATTCTATGATTCCTTCCTTCCTTCCTTCCTTGCTCCCTCCCTCCCTTCCTTCCTTCCTTCCTTCCTTCCTTCCTTCCTTCCTTCCTTCCTTCCTTCCTTCCTTCCTTCCTTCCTTCCTTCCTTCCTTCCTCCCTCCCTCCCTCTCTTCCTTCCTTCCTTCCTTCCTTCCTTCCTTCCTTCCTTCCTTCCTTCCTTCCTTCCTTCCTTCCTTCCTTCCTCTGATGTTCATGTCTTGCAGCTCTCAAACCTCTGACGTTTATTCTTTGTGGCTCTCACGTTAAGCAAGTTTTGGCCCCCCCTGCTGTAGACTGATCCTGGATGGAGCAGTGGGTTTGGATCACATGGCCTCTAGGGCCCCCTCGGACTCTGGGATCCTATGAGCCACAGCCTTTCCCTTTGTTCCTCAGGCTTTCCTTGAGAGGCTATAAGGGCACTGCGGGGAAGCAGAGCGGCTTGGTCTTCCAAGGGACCGGCTTCAGCACGCGTGACTCGGATAACGACAACTGCATCTGCAAATGCGCCCAGATGCTTTCCGGAGGGTGAGTAGGCGCCATGACACCCTGCCGGCACCTTCTGCAGTGCCCGTGGAGTCTTTTTTAGAAAGTGGGCGAGGCCAGTTGGAGCTCCTGCCCGGACCGGGCTTCTGATTGGCTGCTGGAGATCTGATTGGCCGTGCAGCATTAAAATAGCCTAGTTGCAGGGGCAACTGGCTTTATTCTCTCCCTCGCTCCTCTTTCCCAGAGCATTTTTCACTGCGCTTGAGTTCCATCTCTCTTTTTGGTGTAGTGGTGAAGTGCACGGACTCTTATCTAGGAGAACCGGGTTTGATTCCCCCCGCCTCCGCTCGCAGCTGCTGGAATGGCCTTGGGTCAGCCATAGTTCTGGCAGAGTTGTCCCTGAAAGGGCAGCTGCTGTGAGAGTTCTCTCGGCCCCACCCACCTCACAGGGTGTCTGTTGTGGGGGGAGGAAGATTTAGGAGATTCTCTGTTTTTAAATAGAGCCAGTTTGGTGTAGCGGTTAAGTGTACGGGCTCTTACCTGGGAGAACCGGGTTTGATTCCCACACTCCTCCACTTGCAGCTGCTGGCATGGCCTTGGGTCAGCCATCGCTCTGGCAAAGGTTGTCCTTGAAAGGAAAGCTTTTGTCAGAGCTCTCTCAGCCCCACCCACCTCACAGGGTGTCTGTTGTGGGGGAGGAAGATAAAAGAGATTGTGAGCCTCTCTGAGATGCTGAAATTCGGAGTGGGGGGCAGGATATAAATCCAATATCTTCTTCTTCTTAAAATGCACCTCTTCTGTTCCTCTGTGTGCAGGTTGGTGGTTCGATGCGTGTGGACTCTCCAATCTGAACGGCATCTACTATCCGGCGGGACACAACCTCCGGAAACTGAACGGCATCCGGTGGCATTATTTCCAGGGACCCGGTTACTCCTTAAAAAGCACCCGCATGATGATCAGGCCTTCCGGCGGGCGCGAAGCAGCATAGCTGCGCATCGCCCGCAGTGCAATTCCAGGTGGCCACCTTTGGATCGTGACAGCCACAGCAAAGGCCGCTGGGATGAGGGTCTGGCGAAGGAGGCTGGGAATTCACTGCGGATGAAGAGAACGCAAGACTCGTTTTCGTGATAACCTTCCATTTGCTCCTCGGCTCCTGAGGGAAAGGAGGCAGAAGAAACAGCTCTGTGTTTTAAAGGCAGTATCTGACTTGGGGTGGGGGGGGCAGTGAGATGTGCCATATTAGCTAGATAAGATAGGGAAGGAAGAGGGCTGGTTGGCTAAACTCGGGGCGGGGGTGGGGGGGAATCAGAAACACAAAGTCCACGTTTGGGCAAATCGAAACAGCTTCTTGTTCTGGAACACAGAAGTCCTGTTCATCCTGCACACGCCTGCCCCCTGCTGGCCTCTCTCCTCAACACAACTCCTGACTTTTGCTTGGTTATAGAGCAGGCATGGCCAAACTGTGGCTCGGGAGTCACATGTTGCTCTTTCACTCATATTGTATGGCTCTCAAAGCTCCCCCCCCACCACCCACTGGCTGGCTTGGAGAAGGCATCTGTCTCTTTAAATCACTTCCGTAAGCTAAGTCACCAGCTTGGAGAATGCATGTAAAGTTAAAGTTCCTTTCTTTCCACCTCCATCTATCTATCTATCTATCTATCTATCTATCTATCTATCTATCTATCTATCTATCTATCTATCTATCTATCATCTGTCTGTCTGTCTGTCTGTCTGTCTATCTATCTATCTATCTATCATCTTCTGTTTGTCATCTATCTCTCTATCATCTATCAATCATCTCTGTCTGTCTAACTATCTATGTATCTATCTATCTATCAATCATCTATCATCTATCTGTCCAATCTCTCTCCATCTCTCTATCTGTCATCCATCTCTCTATCAATCATCTATCTCTCTATCTGTCATCTATCTGTCATCTGTCTCTCTATCTATCTATCTATCTATCTATCTATCTATCTATCTATCTATCTATCATCTATCTATCTATCTATCTATCTATCTATCTATCTATCTATCTATCTATCTATCATCATCTCTCTCTCTCTCTCTCTCTCTCTCTCTCTCTCATCATTCACCTTAAAAGTAAAGCTGTAGCAGTAAGCTGATAAAAATGGCAAGTTGCAGCTTGTGGGGAAAGAGATTGACGCTTTGGAAAGGCCTTGGGAGGCCGGGGCTTCCCTTAGTTAGTGTTGCCAACTCCAGCCTGGGGAAATCCTGGAGATTTGGAGCCCAGCATCTGCAGAGGGGAAAATTTGGGGAGGGGTTTCGCTTAGAATCTGTGGTATACCGTTAGTCCATCCTCTAGAGCAGCCAAGTTCCTCCAGAGGAACCGATCTCAGTCGTCTGGAGATCAGATGTAATTGCAGGGGATCTCCAGGCCCCACCTGGAGATGGCAACGTTACCTTCAGTGGCACACCCTGAAGCCGGCATTGCAAGATATGCTTGTGTGTTGCAAATAGATAAGCAGCTGCAGAAGTACAAATGGGGCGGGAGAACGTTTTGCTTCGAAATGCTTTTGCCTCCACCCTGTTTGAGGGTTGGGGGAATGTTAGCTGCAACAGATGACAGACCTCCTTTTGGGCAAAAAAAACCCAAATAGGAGTCTTAACAGCACCTTAATCAGACCATCTGTCATGAGGCTTGTCTTTAAAATGCCACAGGACTTCCATTTGCGTTTTTTCCCAGTGCTACCAGTTTCTATAGAAAATGCACCTGCTCTGTCCAATTACCTGTTCTCACATTTGTGCTGCAGTTTCCGCCAGCTTGCCAGAGTCCTGGATGGTCCTGTCTTTCCGTGTCAGTTGCACTGAACCATGGGTATTGTGCTCTACAGCACAGCTGGCCACCTGAGGGCTCATAGGCCTCACCTGGCTCCTACCAAGCAGAGAAAGGGTCTTTCCCAAAACCAGGATACAGAGACCCTAGACAGTTCTGCTTTCCATGTCAGTCACACTGAACCATGGGTTTTGTGATCTACAGCACAACTGGCCACCTGAGGGCCCATGGGCCTCACCTGGCTCCTACGAAGCAGAGAAAGGATCTTTCTCAATACCAGGATACGGAGACCCTAGATAGTCCTGTCTTTCCATGACAGTCACACTGAACCATGGGTTTTGTGCTCTACAGCACAGCTGGCCACCTGAGGGCCCATGGGCCTCACCTGGCTCCTAGAAGCAGAGAAAGGATCTTTCTCAATACCAGGATACGGAGACCCTAGATAGTCCTGTCTTTCCATGACAGTCACACTGAACCATGGGTTTTATGATCTACAGCACAGCTGGCCACCTGAGGGCCCATGGGCCTCACCTGGCTCCTACGAAGCAGAGAAAGGATCTTTCTCAATACCAGGATACGGAGAACCTAGATAGTCCTGTCTTTCCATGACAGTCACACTGAACCATGGGTTTTTGTGATCTACAGCACAGCTGGCCACCTGAGGGCCCATGGGCCTCACCTGGCTCCTACCAGCAGCCTTCTTGCTCATAACCGTTATAGGGATTTGCTCCAATTTTGTGAAGGAGGGGCTTCTTGTAGATGGGAAGCTCTTTTCCAGGCCCTGGCGGTGGGGGGCGGGGAACTAGACAAGATATTGTTATTATTGCTGAGGCCCGCCCCCCGGTGCACCTCAGTTTGTCTAGCTTTGGAAATCTGGCTTCCAAAATGGACTTGCTGCTGTTATGACTACAGAACACATGAGGCAGTGCAGTAGCGAGCAAAAGGGGGACTCTCTGTGTAGCACAAGACAGAAGTTACAGAAGCCATGTGTGTCTAATCCCAGAAGGAAATGGAGAGGCCAAAGAGATGGAGACTTTTCTCATTACAAGTCCAGCATTTAGAGGTGACAAGATACACAACAGATCCACGCAGCTATCTTACTCGGGGCAGACGTCGTGTCGGTTATATGTTCTGTACAGCACTTGGCACACCCTTGGCACTGAATAAATGTTAACCAGAACCTGTAGCGTGGAGCCAGGCTCTCTAGCTGGAACTCCAGCCTCCTTTTCTTTCACTTCCGATGGTCACACACAAACGGTCACTCTTCGCTTCAGAAACTCCAGGATCGTGTCCAGGGAGGTCTAACCACACCGGAGTAAAACAATGTCATCACTTCATGTGGTCTGGAAACTACTTCTTCTGATACAGCCCAAAATCACATTTGCCTTTTTAGCTGCTGCATCACACAGCTGACTCATGTTCAGTGTATGGTCCACTAAGACCCCTAAGTCCTTTCTACTGCCAAGGCTAGTCTCTCATTGTCAGCCTTAAAGTTGTGTACCTTTCTTGACGCAACAAAGGAACTTGAACTGACTCTGAAAAGAACCCCACCTACAGTTTTTATAGAAGAAGACAACTTTCTATATGGATCAGCCGATATCATAATGCCCCTGTATAAATCGATAGTGTGGTCTCATTTGGAATACTGTGTACAATTCTGGTCACTGCACCTCAAAAAGGATATTATAGCATTGGGAAAAGCACGGAAAAGGGCAACTAGAATGATTCAAGGGGTGGAACACTTTCCCTATGAAGAAAGGTTAAAACGTTTGCGGCTCTTTAGCTTGGAGAAACGTCTACTGTGGGGTGAGGTTTGCAAGATTATGCCTGGGATGAGAAAGCAGAGAAAGAAGTCCTTTTCTCCCTTTCTCACAATACAAGAACTCGTGGGCATTCAATGAAATTGCTGAGCAGTCGGGTTTAAAACGGATAAAAGGAAGTCCTTCTTCATCCAAAGGGTGATTAACATGTGGAATTCACTGCCACAGGAGGTGGTGGCGGCTACATACATAGCTTTAAGAGGGGATTGGATAAAAATATGGAGCAGAAGTCCATCAGTGGCTATTAGCCACAGTGTGTGTGTATATATATATGTGTGTGTGTATATATATACACACACACACACATATATTGACCACTGTGTGACACAGAGTGTTGGAATGGATGGGCCATTGGCCTGATCCAACAGGGCTTCTCTTATGTTCTTATGTGACACAGAGTGTTGGACTGGAGGGGCCACTGGCCTGATCCAACAGAGCTTCTCTCTATGTTCTTATGTGACACAGAGTGTTGGACTGGAGGGGCCACTGGCCTGATCCAACAGAGCTTCTCTTATGTTCTTATGTGACACAGAATGTTGGACTGGAGGGGCCACTGGCCTGATCCAACAGAGCTTCTCTTATGTTCTTATGTGACACAGAGTGTTGGACTGGAGGGGCCACTGGCCCCGATCCAACAGGGCTTCTCTTATGTTCTTATGTGACACAGAATGTTGGACTGGAGGGGGCCACTGGCCTGATCCAACAGAGCTTCTCTTATGTTCTTATGTGACACAGAGTGTTGGACTGGAGGGGCCACTGGCCCGATCCAACAGGGCTTCTCTTATGTTCTTATGTGACACAGAGTGTTGGACTGGAGGGGCCACTGGCCTGATCCAACAGGGCTTCTCTAATGTTCTTATGTGACACAGAGTGGTGGACTGGATGGGCCACTGGCTGATCCAACAGGGTTTCTCTTATGTTCTTATGTGACACAGAGTGTTGGACTGGAGGGGCCATTGGCCTGATCCAACAGGGCTTCTCTTATGTTCTTAAAGAACAGACTGCTGCTGTCTGGTGGTGAAGTGCAAGCCTGCAAGTGGAGCTCTCACCACTAGAGGTCGCAAGAGGACAGCTAAACAATTTCCAGACTGAGACCCATCAAGGTTTTTTATGCCAGAAAATCGAAAGCCTGAAAATTCTTTTATGCCCTTTTGGCTGGTCTTCATAAAGGCTATTGTTTACCCGTTTTTATTGGAGTGGGGGGGGCTGGTTTGCTACCTGTTCTGAAGAGAAATGCAAAACTTCCACGCACGACAAAGTCAAGGAAATGTTTTCAAGAAGTCGCACACGTCTCTATGCAATTAAGATGCAAAGAGTGAGTACAATTGGCTCGTTGCACAATTTATTGTTCTTTCATCCCTACACCGGACGGGAAGGCAGCGTGGTACAGCCTGGGCTCATTAGATCTTGGGAAGTGAGCAGGATGGGAGACCACCAAGGAAGGCTCTGCAGAGGGAAGACATGGCAAACCAGCTCTGCTTCTCGTGTGCTTTGAAAGCGCCTTGCTGGGGTTGCCGTAAGTCTTGGATGGGATGGGAAACCACCGAGAAAGACGCTGCGGAGGAACGCAATGGCAAACCATCTCTCCTTCTCACTTGCCTTGAAAGCCCCCTGCTGGTAGGGTTGCCAACCTCCCAGTGGCAGCTGGGAGATGTCCCACTATTACAACTGATCTCCGGGCTGCTTGGAAAGGCGGGCTCTACGGCAGGGGTGGCCAACGGTAGCTCTCCAGATGTTTTTTTGCCTACAACTCCCATCAGCCCCAGCCAGCATGGCCAATGGCTGGGGCTGATGGGAGTTGTAGGCAAAAAACATCTGGAGAGCTACCGTTGGCCACCCGTACTCTATGGCATAGTGTCCTCTTGAAGCCCCTCCCTTTCTCACACCCTGCCCTCTTCAGGCTCTGCTCTGAAAATCTCCAGGTATTTTCCAACCCCAAACTGGCCATTGTACTTACTGGGGTTGGCATAAGTCAGTCGTGACCTGACAGCACTTTATGCAGTCCCTGCATCCGAGGAGCCCCCTGGCGCAGAGTGGTACATAAGAATATAAGAGAAGCCATGCTGGATCAGGCCAATGGCCACTCCAGTCCAACACGCTGTGTCACATAAGAACATAAGAGAAGCCATGTTGGATCAGGCCAATGGCCCATCCAGTCCAACACTCTGTGTCACACAGTGGCCCAAAAACTCCCAGGCGCCATCAGGAGGTCCACCAGTGGGGCCAGGACACTAGAAGCCCTCCCACTGTTGTCCTCCACCAAGCGCCAAGAATATAGAGCATCGGCTTGCCCCAGACAGAGAATTCCATCAATATGCTGTGACTAATAGCCCCTGATGGACCTCTGCTCCATATAAGAACAAAAGAGAAGTCCTGTTGGATCAGGCCAATGGCCCATCCAGTCCAACACTCTGAGTCACATAAGACCATAAGAGAAGCCATGTTGATCAGGCCAGTGGCCCCTCCAGTCCAACACTCTGTGTCACATAAGAACATAAGAGAAGCCCTGTTGGATCAGGCCAATGGCCCATCCAGTCCAACACTCTGAGTCACATAAGACCATAAGAGAAGCCATGTTGGATCAGGCCAGTGGCCCCTCCAGTCCAACACTCTGTGTCACATAAGAACAAAAGAGAAGTCCTGTTGGATCAGGCCAATGGCCCATCCAGTCCAACACTCTGAGTCACATAAGACCATAAGAGAAGCCATGTGGATCAGGCCAGTGGCCCCTCCAGTCCAACACTCTGTGTCACACAGTGGCCAAATCCCAGGGGCCATCAGGAGGTCCACCAGTGGGACCAGGAGACTAGAAGCCCTCCCACCGTGCCCCCCCCCAAGCAGCAAGAATACAGAGCATCACTGCCCTAGACAGAGTTCCAACAATAAGCTGTGGCTAATAGACACTGATGAACCTCTGCTCCGTATGCTTATCCAGTCCCCTCTTGAAGCTGCCTATGCTGGCAGCCGCCACCACCACCTCCTGCGGCAGTGAATCCCACGTGTTAATCACCCTTTGGGTGAAGAAGGACTTCCTTCTATCCGTTCTAACCCGACTGCTCAGCAATTT